>NW_027184416.1:0-46793 GCF_000393655.2 Nicotiana sylvestris
GATTTAAGATAACTCTGTGAAATTTGGTAAGAAACGGACTTGAAACGACGTGAATCAGATCGTATTTGAGAAAATTGAAAAATTTGAAGTTCTTGAGAAATTTTATGATTTTGATGCTAAATTCATAATTATTGATGTTATTTTAGTGATTTGAATGTACGAGCGAGTCCGTATGATGTTTTTAGGTTGGTGTGCATGCTTGGTTTGGAGCCCCGAGGGCTCGGGTGAGTTTTGGATAGACCACGGGGTGGATTTTGGACTTGGTGGATTGTAGGTTTTTAGCTGGTGTGTTCATGCCTGCAGGCCTGGCTCGCAAATGCGATATCGCAAATGCGAAGGCCTTGTCGCAATTGCGAAAGCAGCCCAGGCCATCCCATCTCGCAATTGCGAGGTTTTTGATCGCAAATGCGATTTTCCCTAGCTTCAGCCACCAGTCGCAAATGCGACACAATGTCACAATTCCCATCTCGCAAATGCGAGAACCTCTTCGCAAATGCGAACCTAGCAGAGGTCAGGGTTCGCAATTGCGAACCCTGTTTGCAATTCCCATGTCTGCAACCTGCAATTTTTATACTTAGCCGAAAATCACCCATTTTTCGCATCTTTTCAAAACATAAACTCGCTAGGGCGATATTTCAAGAACAACTCTTCTTCCAAATCGATTGTAAGTCAATTTCAACTCGTTTCCTTCAATTATTAACATCTTTTAACATGATTTCAACTCAAAATCAATGATTTTTCACGGGGAAAATTGAGTGTTTTGGGTAGAACCTAAGTTTTTCTAAAATTGGCCATTTGGACCTCGATTTGAGGTTTCAAAATAATTTATATATTTGGGTTCGTGGGGGAATGGGTAATTGAGTTTTTGTTCGAACCTCGGGTTTTGACGATGTGGGACCGGGGGTGATTTTTGACTTTTTAGGTAAAACTTTGGAAAACTCTTTTTTATGCATCAGAATTGATTCATTTAGCGTTTATTGATGTAATTAAGTAACTTGTGGCTAATACGAGTGAATTAGTGGTGGAATCAAGAGGTAAAGCGATAGTAGAGGCTTGAATTGTGTTCGTGGCATCGAGGTAAGTGTTTGGTCTTACCTTAACTTGGGGGATTAGGAGTCGTGTCTTATTTGCTACGTGTTAATTGTGGAGTACGACGTATAGACATGGTGACGAGTATCTATACGTTGGTGTCAAGCATGCCCGTGAGTCTCGTATTGTAATTGTTATGACTCCATTGTGGTTTATTGCGCTTCACATGTTATTATTATTATTGTTCCCTTGCCGGGAGGTTATTATCATTACTGTTCCCTTGCCGGGATATTATTATTATTATTTTTCCCTTGCCGGGATGTTATTGTTATATTATTATTAACTTACCGGGATGTTTGTTTTGATACTATTGTTCCCTTGTCGGGACCCTTTTGTGATTGGTGTTGATAAAAAAAATGGGAGCGGGTTGCACACCTGCAACAAGATATGTGAAATGGGAGCGGGTTGCACTCCTGCAACAAGATATGTGAAATGAGAGCGGGCTGCCCTGTAACGAGATATGTGAAATAGGAGCGGGTTGCACACCTGCAAGGAGATATATGAAATGGGATCGGGTTGCACGCCTGCAACGAGATACATGAAATGGGATCAGGTTGCACTCCTGCAACGAGATGTGAAATGAAAGTGAACTCTGCATTTGTTTTCCCTATCCGTGTTAGTAAGTGGATTTTGGGTTTCTTTATATTCTCTTGATATTCTATTGTTATCTGTTATTCCCCCAAAGCATGTTTCCCCTACCCAATTTTAATTGCAATTATCTGTTTCTATTTTCGCTGTTTATGATATAACTGCACAGGTTTACTTGGTAGTCTGGTCCTAGCCTCGTCACTAGTTCGCCGAGGTTAGGCTAGACACTTACCAGCACATGGGGTCGGTTGTGCTGATATTACATTCTGCACTCCTTTGTGCAGATCCCAGTGTTGTAGACTTCAGACCGCAGTGAGGTTGCTGCTTTCAGTCCAACAGGCGACCCGAGGTAGTCCTGCAGACGTCCGCGAGCCTTGGCGTCACCTCCTATCTTTCCTTTATCCTGTTTCCTTTACTCAATTAAGAAACAATGTATATTTTATCTTTCAGACTTTATATGTAGTATTCGTAGACCATCTGTGAAACTGTGACACCAAATTCTGGGTAGAGTTGTATTTAGACTTCCGCAGTTTGTATTAAGATTTATTATCAGATTTTGTCTTCCGCTAAATTTCTTCGCTATTTGCATGATATCTACTCATCACTGAAAATGATTTAAAACTGAAAAATGTTAAGTAATTAGAATAACTTGGCTTGCCTAGCTTTCACCAGTAGGCGCCATCATGACTCTGGAGGGTGGAAAATCCGGATCGTGACAATTGTAAATTATAAATTTTCACATGCTATCTCCACCCCCTCTTCCTTTATTATTTTCCCTACTATAAAGTTTATAAAGTTATTCTATTTAGTATTTAAGTCAATAATAGATTAAAAAATAGAAGAGTATCTGCTCATATTTTTTGATCCTTGGAGTTTTTTCATTTTCAAAAACTTGGATATGATCCGATTTATATGTTTTTCAATTCAAAAGCTTGAAAAAGAATTGAGCTGATTTGGTTTAAGAAAATAAATTAACAGAATATATATAAATTATTCTTATTCTTACTATGTAGTTATTATTTTTATCCTTTGTAAAATCTTATCAGTAAAGATAAGATAGTAGGTTGTATCGTAGAAAAATATTAACTTTCTTTCCATTCAGATTCAAAAGAATCTTATTTAATATCTTTTCATTTAAATTCAAAAAATAATTTTACCCTTAAATTTAATTTAAATCTTATTATAACTATTGTCCTAAATTGCCAAGTAACTTTATAGTAGTTTTCTCCTTGACTTATCCACAATGCAAATATATATATATATATATATATATATATATATATATATATATATATATATATATATTTGACTTAACCACAATTTAGGAGAAATTAATTATGACATTTCATATCATATTTGTCAAATTAAATATTTTGTTAATACGTACCTAAATTAAAAAGATAATATCACCTAAATTTTAGTTGGAAATGTATCATGAAGGAAAATCAGTCCAAATTCAATCCTTTCGTTTTTCATTTTGACCAAAATTTAAAAAATGATCTTCCTTAAATAAAAATATTTACTACACAAAACTTTCTTGAATAATTTACAAATTTGGTATTCTTCTAATCAACATAATGTTCCTAATATACCATATTTCATATTATCTTTATCCTAATCTTGTCAATCTATATTAGATTTTGTCTTAAAAGTGCCAAGTGGCATTTTCTCAATAAGTCACTTGGCTTAACCTCATGTTTCACTACTCTCCTTTTAATATAAGATAGTCGTTTAGAGGACTTAGTAAAACTATATTCCCCGGCAGATCCGCGATCTGGCCGTCTAACATCGGCAATGGCGAAGCCAGGAATTTTCTTAAGGGTGTTCAAACTTGAAATAAGTAAAAAAATAATCTGATAAAGGGTGTTCAATATATGTTATGTACCTCTAATATCTAATATTTTACCTATATAAACAGTGTAATTTTCCGACAAAGGGTGGTCAGTTGACCACCCTAACCCAAGTGTGCCTTCGCCCCTGAACATCGGTTTCAACTGAACCCATAACTTTCGATACGGTTTATATGTAAAAATCCACCAAAATCACAATAAAAAGTAGATATGAACCCATAATTTTAAAAATACTGGCATCTATGAACGTGCGTTGCACATTAATAATGATATGTGATGATTTAAACATTTATTTATACGAAGGAGCAAAAAAAATTAATTAATGTCAAAAAATTTATGTGTAATAATACAACAATCGTCTAAATGCCGAAAAATATTATTACATTAGCATACTACATGAATTTAAAATGAAAGGACATCATCAAAACTTACACAAATGATCGATTTTGTCATGTTAGTTGGATAATTATGTATTATGGTCTAAAAAGTATTTAATGTGATGGTATCTTAACGAACACTTCTTCGTAGACAATATTTTTTTGTGTATGTTTCCTCCTAATGATTTGGCTACTCTGTCTTTACCAGAGCTCTTGTTGTCGATCTTGATATCTTTCTCAAAAGTGAAACATATAGTTGTTCGTGCAAGAAAATATATTGCGATAAATATAGTCCAATATTTAGGATGTTTGTCCTTGTGCTTTATTTATTATCTTTGCAAAACATAAACATACTAAAAATTATTTTCACATAAATTTAAAAGGATATCCTTAGTTTCGGAAGACGAAAGTTGAATTTAGGGATAGGAATATAATTAGAAGCACATTAACCAGTATCATAGTTTTTGTATGTATGATATTATTGTCAAAACTTCTATATACTATCTGCGTGCTATTACATAAGCTATTCGACATATCTAAGTTAAGGGTGTCTAATTGGTGGGCTGGACCGGGCTGGGTAGGCAAAATTAGGAATCGGATGGGTTGGGAACCGGGCCGGTTATGGGTTAGTGCTTACCAGATTTAACGGGTTCGGATTCATCCGGGTAAAAATTGAACCGTACGGGTTACGGGTACAAGGGGCCGGGCCGGGTTAGTGTAATATTTTTGTTTGTATTTTGTATAGCTATTGTAAGTTATATTAATATAAAGTAAAAATATAAAGAATACAATGAAGATGGGAAAAAATTGCACTTATAAATTGCAAGTGCTACATTTATTTAAAAATTACAAAAATGAAGTTTGCATTTAACAAGTAAATTAACGAAAAAAGAGCAAAACTAAATTTTCATGCATAATAATACTTCAAATTAATTTAACAACTAAAACATTACACATAAATACGTCTAATGTGATGACCCAAAAGGTCATCACTTGTTTTAAATGAATTCTGCATTTCGAGGCCTTAAAAATCTCTTTCGGCATTACCTCGATTTGCGTGCACAGTCCGGGCGTGTATCCGAAAAGTCATTATATGAAAATCTATGAAAAATGATGAATTTTGACTGTCGAATGGATTTAAGTTGACTTTGGTCAACATTTTAGGTGAAAATATGGGACTTGGGCGTATGCCCGAAATCGAATTCCGAGGTCCCAAGCCCGAGAAATGAATTTTTTTAAAAAAATATTTTCTGAAATTATTTATGAGTTTTTGAAAGTGAATTGTGATTAAAACTTGATGGTATCGGGGTCGTATTTTGGTTCCGGTGCCCGGTACAGGTCTTATATGTGATTTAAAATAAGTCTGTGAAATTTGGTAAGAAACGGACTTGAAACGACGTGAATCGGATCATTTTTGAGAAAATTGGAAATTTGAATTTCTTAAGAAAATTTCATGATTTTGATGCTAAATTCATAGTTATTGATGTTATTTTAATGATTTGAATGCACGAGCAAGTCCGTATGATGTTTTTAGGTTGGTGTGCATGTTTGGTTTGGAGCCCCGAGGGCTCGAGTGAGTTTTGGATAGGCCAGGGCTGAATTTATGGACTTAAGGAATTGCAGGCTTCAACCATTTTTGTGCAGGCCTGCAAACTTCCCAATTGCGAAGCCTGGCTCGCAAATGCGATATCGCAAATGTGAGGGCTTGGTCGCAATTGCGAAAGCAGCCCAGGCCAGCCTATTTTCGCAATTGCGAAGATTTTGATCGCAAATGCGATCCCCCAGCTTGAGGCCAGTCGTCGCAAATGCGACATATGGTTCGCAATTTCCAGCTCGCAAATGCGAACCTAGCAGAGGTCGGGTCCCATATCTACAACCTGCAATTTTTATACTTAGCCGAAAATCAACTATTTCTCACATCTTTTCAAAATATAAACTCTCTAAGGCGATTTTTCAAGAACAACTCTTCTTCCAAATCGATTGTAAGTCAATTTCAACCCGTTTCCTTCAATCATTAACATCTTTTAACATGATTTCAACTAAAAATCAATGATTTTCATAGGGGAAATTGGGTGTTTTGGTTAGAACCTAGGTTTTTCAAAAATTGGGGATTTAGACCTAGATTTGAGGTCCGATTTCAACAACATTATAAATTTGGGTTCGTGGGTAAATGGGTAATCGGGTTTTGGTTCGAACCTCGGGTTTTGACCATGTGGGCCCGGGGGTGATTTTTGACTTTTTGGATAAAACTTTAGAAAACTCATTTTCATGCATTAGAATTGATCCATTTAGCATTTATTAATGTAATTACGTAAGTTGTGGCTAGATACGAGCGAATTGGTGGTGGAATCAAGAGGTAAAGCGATAGTAGAGACTTGAATTGTGTTCGAGGCATCGAGATAAGTGTTTGTTCTAAACTTAGCTTGAGGGATTATGAGTCGAGTCGTATTTGCTATGTGGTATTCGTCGAGTACGACGTATAGGCATGGTGACGAGTATCTATACGTTGGTGTCAAGCATGGCCGTGAGTCTTATATTGTGACTATTATGGCTTTGTTGTATTATTCATGCTTTGATGATGATTTCTATTGTTGGGCAAAGTTTGTGGAAGTAATTGTGACATTTGAATATTGAGGAGCGTTGGCTCAAGTTGCACAATGAAATGTGAAAGTATAAGTGAAAATTGAACCTTTTAGTACATTGGCTCAAAGTTGTGAAGTGAATTGTGAAGTAAAAGTGAAAAAGAGAAGAGAATCGTTATATTATCTCCCTTGCCGGGAATTTATTGTTTTGATGTTATCTCCCTAGCCAGGATGTTGATGCTTCTTTTGATGTTATTCCCTTTCCGGGATTCTTATTGTAATTTCATTTATTCCCTTGCCCTATTATTCGTGATTGTTGTTTGGGTGAGGAACAGTGTTAAAGCACGAAAGGTGATGCCGTGTATTGTTTTGGCGAGAGAGTGTTAAAGCACGAAGGGTGATGCCGTGTATGATTTGTGAGGAAAGAGTGTAAAACACGAAGGGTGATGCCGTGTATGATTTGTGAGGAAAGAGTGTAAAGCACGAAGGGTGATGCCGTGCCGCACGATGTACCATTCCGTGCCAATTTTATTGATTATATGGTAAAGACGAGAGTAAAAGCACGAAGGATGATGCCGTGCACATTTTCATTACTTGATTGCTTTGGTGAGGACGAGAGTAAAAGCACGTAGGGTGATGCCGTGCACTTATTGAATTCTGGTTCTTTGTTGATATCCGAGATATATTGTTTCTTTCAATTACCTGCTGTCTTTCTATTCTGAATTGATATCTCCCCCGCAACATGCTACCCCTCCCATTTTTGACTGTTTATCTCTGTTCTTCTTTTCCGCTGTATATAGTTGAATTGCACATGTTGTTTGGTAGTCTGGTCCTAGCCTCGTCACTACTTCGCGAAGGTTAGGCTAGGCACTTACCAGTACATGAGGTTGGTTGTGCTGATACTACACTCTGCACTATGTGTAGATCCCGGAGCAGCTTTTGGACCGTAGATTGGGTGGCTGCCTTCAGTCCACGTGGAGATCCAAGGTAGACCTGCAGGCGTCCAAGGCCCTGACGTCTCCTTCTATCCCGTTATCCCTATTTCATTTCCTTAATTCAGAAATAGTGTATCGTTTATTTTTCGAACAATGGATGTAGTAAATCTTAGATCGTCTGTGACACTGTGACACCAGTTCTGGGTGGTTAAGGCTTAAACAGTTGTATTATTTACATGTTCAGATACTTTATTACTTTTCTTCCACTAATTCTAAATTTCCGCTGCTTACACGTTATTGTTTTATAAATGTTAAAGAGTATAAAAAGGATAAAGAAGTAATTTGTTCGAATAATTGGCTTGCCTAGCTCACATTAGTAGGCGCCATCACGACCCCCGAGGGTGAAAAATCTGGGTCGTGACATCTAATAATTTTAAAATAACACAAATTATCTCAAATCAACTTAAATACGAATTTCTAGAGGACGCTCAAGACAACTCTTCATATGCCTCCTTAAACTGCCCGTGCCACACTTTGGATGAAGATTTAAGACTCGACCACAGTTCTTGCACTTTACTTTCTGAAATTCTTAATTTTCTTCTACCACCTCAAAGTGTTCCCAAACATATGAGCGCACTCTAGAAGTACGAGACATGATTTAACTTGAATTGAGAATTTGGGTTTGAGAAATGAGAGACGAGTGAAGAAATGAAGAAGGGGGAGGGGGTGTATTTATAGTTTTTCAAAGGGCTAAATTAGTAATTACAAAAAGTGTTAAATTTAAAAAAATTGGCCCAAAAAGGGCTAAATGTGCAAAACAATCGTTGGGCCAACGGTCAGAAAGTAGAAACATTTAAAAAAAATATTAAAAATAAAAATTTAAAGTAGCCGTTGTACCGGTCTGGGCCGGTCCGGTCCGAGCCGGTTAATCGGTTCTACAGTAAAAACTATTGACCGGGTTTGACCAGGCCGATTAACCGGTTGCCCCAACGTAAACGGACCAACCCCCTTACCCCTTTAACCTAGTGCTACCCATCCCCCTTGTACCGATCCGGGCCGGTTTCGATTTTAATCGGTCTGGGCCGGTCCGGTTACGGTTAAACCCGGCCCGTTAGACACCCTTAATCTAAGTTTTTCAATAGCATGATGAGCATATTTTTCTTCAAAATTAACCTATATACAATGGAAGATCAATTTTAACTTAGTCTATTATATAAACGGTGACACTAACTTATGTAAGAAATAATAAACTTGACAATAAACATGTATGATTGAAGACCATTTGATACTAAAGTATTAAGTATCCTTCTTGATAGTAATTATTGGTCTTTTTCTTCTGAGTCAAAAACAGAAAAATATTTTATTTTTACTATAAAATTTGGCAATCAATCTTTTATTTAGTTGATCAATATATTTATTTCTGCTAGTTAAGATATCTTTTTAATTCTATCATGCGATTTGCACAAATAAGGCTTTAATCTAATGATAGAAATATTTCTCTTATTAAATGCACTACTATTACCATTGGGATTGATAATTAAGTGTACATGGAGAACTAATTCATCTTTTATTGGATGCTCTTCTTCGTTTCTGATACGAAGCAAGAAGACACTAAATACTAGATATGTTTTTACTTTATATTTCTTGTTAGTTTAATCTTTTTCATTTGAGGCTAGAGTATAACTTTGGCAAGCTAGCTTTTACAGTCTCTGCTTTTGTCGATTTTGGAACTACTGGTAGTACTTGACATAAATCATATCCCAAATCATTAATTTTCCATCAAACAGTTCATTAATATCCAATATATCTCTAGAACTCCGAGCAATTATTTCGATCGCTTGACACTTAACCATAAGTGCTTCATCCCATATTATCAATTTTGCTTTCCTTATAATAATATAATCTTGAAAGTTTGTTCTTCTTTAGGATTTAGCTTTGATTGTGCTTCCACAGACACTTGTATAGTATTTTGATTCTTAATAATATACTAACCTTTTTACTTTGTGTTCTAACGCTCTTTTTATGGAATAAAATTATGTATTCTAAGATTGTTTTTAATTTGAATTAGAATTTTACTCATATGATGAATCTAAAAAATAATTGAATTGGATTCTCTTGCTAAATAATTAATTAAAAGATTTTATTATTTTATTTTAACAAAAAAAATAATTTATTCTATGTTGATTCAGATCTTAATATTAGTTCATCTCTTGTTTTTAATATTTGATCTTAATTATAATTTTATCCACCATAAATTTTATTTTCAAAGAGTAAAATATTGATATGACATTTCACTTTTATATCTTTATGTTCGTAGAATTATTAGTGGTATTGACTCTTACCAATTAATTTTTTTTCTCTTTCTCACACATTTATATTCTTAAATTTTCTTAGTTGTTGTTTAATAATTGTATTTTTTTCAATATTATACGAAAATTGATAAAAAATATATTATTTGAGTAAAAAAAATAGTTCAAATATAATATAAAAATATATTATGGTGGGGTTATTTTTTTTTCAATTTCAACTCTTTATGCAGTCCATTTAATATTATTTTTATTTTTTCTTGGTATTGGACATTATGGAGTGGTAATGTATTGCCAATATGAAAGATTCTTATGAAATTGATTTTATTATACCTTCCTATATTTTTTTAATAGACACAATTTTATTAATTTTAAAATATTAAATATTAAAAATTAGCATATAAGGTATTTTAGTCCAAAAAATAGGTTATTGTAGTTATGTACTCTTCCTATGATTTCTTCCATTTAATAATGTAGGGATATTTTGGTATATTAATATTGTATTTATGCTTTTACAATAATATAGGCTCTCCTTTTTCTAAATAAATTTGGACAATATAATATATTCTCAAATTAAATTAGTAATAGGACATTATAATACGTTTTCACATTAAATTAGTAATGGAAATTTTTAAGAAGTATATCCTAAAAGTAATAGGATTACATGACTAAAGATATTTACTTGTTCAATTTTATATGAATTAGAGAGCCCGAAAATAATTATACTAATAAAATTTCTAAAGGTAATGATGTAGGATTCCTAACATATAGTATTATGTCCTAAAACTAATAGGATTATAAGGCTAATATCTACTAATATTCTTTTATTATAAGTTATTATGCTTAATATTATAAGGTTATTTTTATAAACCGAGATTGTATTCATGCTTTTATAATAATATATAGATGTAGATATAGATATAAACATACAACAAAATAGACCTTATATACAAACTAATGAATGTAATTCTAATTTACCAAAAAAAAAGGAAAGCAAAAATGAAAAGGTGGAGACAAATATGGGTTAAATAAGTGTCACAACCCGAATTTCTCACTCTCGGAAGTCGTGATGACGCCTACTAGTGAAAGCTAGGCAAACCGATTATTCCAATTATTTAACCCTTTCCATCTTAAATCCCTTAACTGTTGTAAATTAACATTTTATAAACAACGGAAAATATTAAAGCAGAAGAATGAAATGTAACAATTTAAGCTAATACCAATACAAATCCATAACATAAATCACCCAAAACTGGTGTCACAATCTCACAGACTATCTAAGAGAAACTACAAATAAAGTCTGAACAAGAAAGTACATATCTGTCTTTGGAATATAAAAAAACAGAAAGAAACTAGATAGGGAGGGGACGCCAAGGCCTGCAGACGCCTGCAAGTCTACCTCGGGTCTCCTGGTGGACTGAAGGCAGCAACCCCTAGCTAAGGTCCGTATACTCCAGTACCGAGATCTGCACATAATATAGAGTATAGTATCAGCACAACCGACACCATGTGATGGTAAGTGCCGAGCCTAACCTCGGCGAAGTAATGACGAGGCTAGGACAAGACTACCAAATAAACCTGTGCAGTTAAAGCATATACGATAAGAAATATAACGGAAACTAGCAGTTAAAGATGGGGAGGGGAACATGCCGCGGGGGGGGGGGATATTGAATACCAACAGTAACTCAGGAGAAAAGCATAAAGAACATCTTAAGGTTTGCATCAGTAAAAATAAGGAAACAATAACAAATCAATATTCACTTTTATTATTTATTGTTGCGGCGCGCAACCCGATCCAAATCATATAACACTATTGCGGCGTGCAACCCGATCCAATTATATATCACTATTGCAGCGTGCAACCCGATCCAATCATATATCACTATTGCAACGTGCAACCCGATCCCATATAATATTGTTACGGCGTGCAACCCGATCCCATATAATATTGTTGCGGCGTGCAACCCGATCCCATATAATATTATTGCGGCGTGCAACCCGATCCCAATATACAATTCAACACCAATCACAAATGAATCCCGGCAAGGGAGCAATAAGGAAACAACAATGTCCCGACAAGGGAATCAGCTATGAGAATAAGCATATCCCGACAAGGGAACCAACATTAAGAATTAAATACATCCCAGCAAGGGAATCAGCTATAACCAAACATATACCAACATTTAACTTCATAAATGAAACCTCAACTGGAACCAATACTCAACAACAAGCATATACCACGAGGAGAATCATAATTCTTACCCAATACGGAGAATCAACATCTTAAGCATTTGTAGTATTTATCAAGAACACGACGATTACAATTTAAGACTCACGTGCATGCTTGACAATGACGTATATATACTAGTCACCACACTTATACTGTCACGATCCTAAACCCGGACCCGGTCGTGATGACACCTCTCGTGAAGACAAGGCCAACCAACTAGTCTCAATTCAATTTTTAAACTGTTAAACATTAACAATCAGTCTAAGCATGAGTAAATAAGCAAAAGACTAAACAAAAGATAGTATAATGTGCGAAATACAGCCCAAACACAGCCCGTGTCACAAGTCACGAGCATCTACTAGGGTCTAAATACAACTGAAAAGTCTGAAATGTACAAAATACAGACTAATGAAATGAAGAGCGAGAAAAGCAGTGCTGCGAACGCCGACATCTACCTTGCTAAACTCCGATGACTATGCCTCCGATTAGCCAATACTCGCTACTGGGTTCAGAAATACCTGAATCTGCACACGAGGTACAAGGAGAAAAGTGAGTACTCCAACTCAGTGAGTAATAATCATGACTAAAGTTTGAATGGTAGTAAATCACGAAAAGTGCATCAACATGCTGTATAGAAGTAGTTCAAAAACCACTATGAAAGCAATGAAGCTATAAAATCTCTTAAAATATCTTACCTCAGTTTAAACTTATTTGAAAATGACTTTTTCAACAGTTGCGCAAATGAATGCAAAACAATTAGTGCAGATAAGCACAGAAATCCGCCCCTCGGGAACAAATACACAATTAAACAGGTACGCAACAGACAAATAAGAAAGATAAGCACATAAGGTTCGCCCCTCGAGCACAATGTCAACAAATTCGCCCCTCGGGCAATACCTCAGAACAATACCAGCCCCTCGGGCAATCACATAGACAAATACCAGCCCCTCGGGCTATATCTCACATCACAATGGGTACCCGCGCTCACTGGGGGTGTGCAGACTCCTGGAGGGCCCCCTTACGGCCCAAGCGCAATATCAAGCCATCTCGTGGCATCATCTCTAGGCTCTCGGCCTCATATCAACAAGCCACCTTGTGGCATACATATCTCAGGCTCTCGACCTCATAATCAAAATCAGTGTATCACTGCTGCAGCGTGCAACCCGACCCAAAAGTATCCTCATAACACAGACCCTCGGCCTTACCCAGTCAAAAATAACATAAGCCACTCGGGAAACAGTAAAACATGATGCTCAACCCAAAATATGATTTAAAATATCATTTCAAGTGTTAAAGCAGAATAAACATGGCTGAGTTTTGAAAATAGTAGAATATAGCATGACTGAGTACAAGTTTAAAGTCAAAACAGTGAGAAAATATCAATAAAAATCTTCGAAGGGTTCAAATAGTTGGCACAAAGCCCAAATATGACATTCAGCCCAAATAATAATGATAGCAAATAGATTTAAGCCAAATACACGGTAAAATCATCAATCGGGACGGACCAAGTCACAATCCCCAATAGTGCACGATCCCACGCTCGTCATCAAGCGTGTGCCTCACCTCAATATAGCACTACGATATGCAATCCGGGATTTCAAACCCTCAGAACATCATTTACAATTATTACTCACCTCGATTCGGTCCAACCTCTAGCTCGCGATGCCTTCGCCCGCACAAATCGACCTCCGGATGCTCCAAATCTAGCCACAATCAGTACATAATCATTAAAATATGCAAAGGGAACGAAGCCCACTCGAAAATATTCTACTTACATCCAAATCTTGAAATTTCTCAAACCCGGCCCCCTGGGCCCACGTCTCAAAACTCGATAAAATTAACATCAATGGAATCCTCAACCTCTCACGAGTTCGTACATATCAAATTTACCAAAATCCGACCTCATATGGTCACTCAAATTCTCAGAATCCACTCTCCAATTTCAAGCCTTAATTGCCCTACTTTTCCTCAGATTTTTCCACTAATTTTCATGATTAAACAATGAAATAATCACCATAAACACAAGGTATAAATCCCAAGTTGCGAGACCCCATGTGTTTTTTTTCTCTTCTCTTGCGTAATATACGTAACGTGGCGTGATTATATTAGGTATATACGATTGGGTATAGCACATTGGGAGAATAAGACTAAAAATGTGTGGTAATATCAAGGAACTAACTAAAGCTTTAGGTCAAAGGAATCCCTTAAACAAAGGTTCGTGGTTAAAGAAATGGCACGGGTAGCACCCCGTGCGTTCGGAAGGATTAAGTTAACTTGCACCTGTGGGATAAGATTAAGAGTGTCTAATATGATAAGAATAGTGTGTTATGAGGTATTATAATATCACACGGGTCACATGTTAAGTTTTGGAGTCAAGCAAGTTGCGAAATAAAGGTCGGCAAAGGTTATCATAAATTTCTCTAATAAATTTTCTAAACTTTGGGTCAAATATATCAGATCATTTCTCCCAATATATAATGAGTTATGAGAGCCACAACCTATAGAATCGAAGGTCTACAAGTCTAGTTTGCAACCAAAAAAATATCACATCAAACAGACATTGGAGAAAAAGGTTATGACTATTTTACCCCGGACTGTCCAGGCTGAAACTGGGTCGCGAACTGAGTCGGGTCGAACAAGTGGTATAAGTCGGCAAATTCGACTTGTAAAATCCCAAAACATTTCATTTTCGTCCCAAAACAGTTAGAGATCTGAAGAGAGGGTTCCATGGTGTTCTTGAGTGATTAAGGTATGTTTTTAACGCTTTCTACCATTAAAGTTTGTCCCCGTGCCTAGAAACTCAATCTCTACGCTTTGCAATCGTTTCCCCCTTCTATTAGCTGTGTTTGGAGCTATTTTTGGAAGATAGGAATATTTTGTTCTTGCTGGGTCTTCAGGCTTTATACTTGGTTTGCAAAGGTAATCATCTTGGGACTCTTTTATGATCATTTTTACAAAGTTCTATGGATGTTTCATCAAGTTAGGGTCATATGACAAATCTTCCGATTTAAACACAATTATGAACGGTTTATAGGTGCGTATAAGCTGCATATATATAGTGTTTTTGAAGCTTAGGACGTAAAGAACAACTTTCGTGAAGGAACTGCAGGCATTCGGACGTTCGTTGGAAAGATATGTTAAGGCTAAGCTTCGTCCTTCCTTTTTGCACGAATTCTTGGAAATTCCTAAGACGTCAAATGTGATATTTTACTATTATATTGCTAGAAAGACCTTCCGTGAAAGACAATGGGATCGTAGCTGAAGTATTTTCATGATGCTATTAGGTTGATATCCCACTCGTTCGGTTAAATAGGGTATTCGACATCTATATGTCATTTTGTCGGCTTTCTTATCCATATGTCTATATATATAAATTCTTATTCATCTTTGGGTTGTGTGACTAAATAAAATAAAGGCATTTAGTATTTACGATCAGTCCTTCTTCCTTGTTAAAGTATATTTTAAAATCTCTAAAGTGACACATCGATTTTCAAAAATCTCAAATATAAATTTTATGTTTAAACTATTAAAACACTTGATTTTTGATATACTTTCTTTTACTAATTATCAAGAAATCAGGTATAAGGACTAAGTGAAGAACGTTAAGCTTTTTATCAATACCGGTTAGCTACCGGGAGAGACCGCCATTGCTAGCATTTGGTTGGGTATGTCATGTATTTGCATCAATATATATGTATTCACGACATACGATTATACGAGCATACCATGCACGTTTGATTACTATGAGGTCGAATGACGGTCATGAAGGCTATTAGAGTTTCAGTGTCAGGTGGTATCTCTATTACTTTTTTTTACATCAGCTATGTATGACTCCAAAACTTAACATGTGAACACATGACTGAAAATTGCGAAGGGGCATTGTTATACATTCTATCCAGCACTTCCGCACCTGCGATCCCATAAGCGCACCTGCGCTTCCGCTTCTGCGGATTTCACTTATTCCATTAGATTCTGCATCTGTGACCCAGGTATCGCACCTCCGGCCTCGCAGATGCGGTCAAGGTCTTTGCTTCTACGGACAACACCGCTTCTATGGTCTCCTTTACGCACCAGCGGCATCGCACCTGCGGTCACCAATCCGCAGGTGCGGAAACAACAGAAGCAGCAAATTTTCTGCTGCAATACTCCAAGTTCGACCTCCCGATAACTATCCGAAACCATCCCGAGGCCCTCGAGACCTCAACCAAAAGCACAAACATATCCCAATACCTTATTCAAACTTGCACTAATCTTCAAAACACCTCAAACAACATCAAATCAACCCAAACACATCGGATTCAAGCCAAACTTTCCAAAATCCTCCGAATTCCGCTCTTGATAAAAAATCCAACCAAAACACATCTGAATGACCTGAAATTTTGCATGCACATCCCAAATGACACAGCGGAACTACTGCAACTTCCGGAATTCCATTCCGACCTCTATATCAAAATCTCACCTATCAACCGGAAAACGCCGAAATCTCAATTTCGCCAATTCCAGCCTAAACCTTCCACGGACCTCCAAAATGCATTCCAATCACGCTCCTAAGTTCCAAATCACCTAATGGAGCTAAAAAAATCATAAAAATTCCAATCCGAGATCGCATACAAACAAGTCAAATTTTGGTCAAACTTTTCAAATTTTAAGCTTTAAACTGAGAACTGTTCTTCCAAATTCATTCTGATTAACCCGGAACCAAAATCAACGATTTATATAAGTCATAATACACCACATGGGGCAAGTCATGCCCCAAAACTGATGAGCAAAGTGCAAAAGCTCAAAACGACCGGTCGGGTCGTTACATCCTCCCCCACTTAAACATATGTTCGTCCTCGAACGTGCCTAGAGTTGTTCCAAAAGCCAACCAATTGCTGAATAACCTTACCATGCATATACCCGGGTGTGATCTCATGTCACCCTATGTCATATAGGTCTGATAATACAATGTAATTGAAATTCCACAATCCCACCTAGCCCATAAACCTTAGAACCACATTTTTACTTCTGAGATCAACCACAAGATCAGAATCTCACATCTATACTCTGAATAAGCCCAAACCAGCTGTAATAAACCATAACTGCAACCTCAAGTGCAATTACATAATATACCACATAACTCAAACACTTGTAGCTATAACTTCTAATCATCGCAGCTGCACACAACAACCGAATATCGGTAGAAAACCTCATATCAACTAAAGTCTCATTCCAACACTTTCATATACTGCCATTGATAAATAAAACACGCAGTAAGCCACAACCATTTCTTAGATCAACCATTCCTGAAGCCACTTCTCCTTTGGCAAAGACTATAGCAAATTTCTGAGCCGAACCTCGATATTATCCTTCCAACATGCTGAAATCGAATCCGTTCGTATCCATTAATGATCCCAATGTTCTCATCTAATCCAACACACTACTCTGGTGACATGACACATCAATACAGGCCTAAGCCACAACTTGCGCAATACGCGCACCAATAAGCAACAGTCCGAACATACTCAAATCATGAAAATGACTCAAATGAAAGAGTTGTACCTCAAGCTCACCAGTACCACCACAACACAAGGCTGAGAACCCGTCTTACATCATAGGAACAGAACACACGAATCTAACCCTCAAGGTCATACCCCCACATAACTTCACTGCGATGCGCAATCCTATCTAAACACTGCTCCACAGGAAACACCTCAGGTCACTATGCTCGAAATCGACAACCACACGCAATTTGATGTCTGGAACCAAAGCAAATAATCATACCCTCGGTGAAGCAAATAACATACACCACACAAACCCGAAAGGGCATAACCGATACGCCATTCACCGAGCAACACCTAAATACTCTTCCCACTCGACTTCCACTATGAAACCCCAATAGAACCACACCATATGTGCCTATAACCAACAAATCATAACACCTCGCAACATAGAAAGGTAACTCATATATCTCCCCAGATTACTAATAAGCTCAATAACAATCGAATCAACTCCTCCCTCAATAATACAATTCAGAGCCAACGAAGCCGACTCAAGTTAGAACAGGCATCCACATTGGCCTACCAACAAACTCCTTATCAAGGAAGCCCTGAAGCTGCACCTTCAACTCTTTTAACTCTGCCGGTGCCATATGATACGGTGCCCGGTATCAAATCAATACCGAAATCAACAACCTTGCCCCGCGACATGCCCGACCACAAGAAACATATCCGAAAAGTCCCTCACCACCGAAACTGAATCAATGATAGGAGTCTCTACACATCCATCCATCCCGAAAGCCCAAAAAAGAAAGATAATCCTTCCCAATCATCCGCTGGGCCTTCAAAATATGAAACCAACCTACCAAGAACATAATCCGTTGAACCACGCCACTCAATCCGTGGCATTCCCGGCATAGCCAATAGCGTTGCCTTAGCGCAATTGTCCAGAATAACACAACACGGAGACAACCAGTCTGTACCTAATGTCACATCCAAAATCTACCATACCAAGCAACAAAAGATCCACTCGGGTCTCCAAACCCCGATAGTCACTAAACAGTGCCGATACACGTGACCCACAACCACAACATGGCCTGAACACAAGAACTCCCAGTCTCCAACTCCATATAGCATATGAATCACCATACCTGATCCCAATTTTGTCGTCCGAATACATACCACACCTCTTAATACCCAATCGTTCCACGAGAGATACTCTAAAATTCTTCTGTGCCACCAAGAAAACTTGAATATCAGCAGTCGATCTAATAAGAAAGTGCAGCAATACTACCGAAGTACCATCAACTTAATCACATTGCCTTTTTCCTAAACATATACCCTCGTCAAATCACGCCAATTAGCAATACCATTTCCTTAATCATCTGAAGCTCATTTCTCTAATTGTCTGAAGCTCATTTCTCTAATTGTCTGAAGCTGCCTGCTGCCTAAGAGATTTATGGACCTTCTTTTCAGAACTGAACCATAACCTTACACATGCAATCTCATTCCTCCACAACATACCGCATATACCATACCATCCTAGGGTAACATGAGAACTTCATATCCCTTCCGAGCCACAAACAACTATGTACTCAACCAACCAAGAACTTCCATTTATCCCATTCAGAAGAGAATCACTATACATCACATGCTTCTCACACTCGTAGAAAATACACATCTCTAATCGCAGTAGAAATCATCAAGAACTCTCCGACTCCCTTTTGCACAAAAACCAAACCTGACATGGCTGAATCCTTCTCACTCAACCAAGCTACACATGTCACTAAAACCCAAGAGCAATGCCGTGAAACACCTGTAAAAACTCATTACCGCATAGGCATCCAAAGAACTAATCATATCCTTGCCATACAGATTCGACCTACTACCAAGCTACCCCATCTATCTAAGTTTCCTGTTGATTTACCTTCAACTTGATACTCCTTCTTGCTATACCATCACGATTCCTCAACCCATACTCATCACACGAGACCCAAGCATAAAGCCACACCATCTAAGGCTCATAAGTCGTTGAATACTTTCTTAGATATCTCCACAAGCACCACGTTCAAAATACTTACCCTGAAGAGACCTCCTACAAATTCTGAGCCATTACCTTCACCTTCCTGATACCGATGTATAGAAGCCTATAATTGATATAGAAATACCACAAATCTTGACACCCTCCAAATGCAAACCTCAGTTTCTAGCCAAAATTACAACCTGAAAATCTCCAATTATTACATGCAAAATCTTGAGCCCATTAGAACCATTCTCGAGAGTCATCCACTCTACTCAAACTACAATTAGCCTGATCAAACAAACCGAACAACCCGTGCCTCATTAGCACTCTGACACCGCAGAATGTGACATCATTCCATTACAACCAAGCAACTTCCTGCTCTATGCACCGAGCATCCTTTACCAATAACGACTCAAGACATCCCGTGATTCTCACACACCTGTGAAACATCCTATAACCTTTGTCAAGAATTTTCCTTTACTCGAGCCATCCTCAGTCTCAATCTCTGCCGACCATAACTAATTCACCCGACACCTCAAACTAGAACCGACATAGCACATAACCGTGCAACCAACTAATCAATAGTAGGCTCCCCCACTTGGCCCGAAGCCATAGATCAAAACACGCTCAATGACTCATAACGCATGTACTCTATTGCTGCCATAATACCATAGTGAGATTAAACTCAAATCCTTTGTAAGATTGTGAAAACACAAATCATCTAGTACTTTAAATCTTCTGCAAATCTCGCATTCACTCTCGCAACAGTTAAACCCACTCTCTTAAGCGACCCAATTTAAATTTCAACACATATCTTTCACTTGCAAGTGAGATCTTTTAACAGACAACACAAAGATCGCACAAACTTCTGAACACTCTGCAGGAGATGACCCACCTGCTTCGCCTCGAACTAACCTTTCCGCATACCTTCCACCGTCATAAACTTTACGAAGTCACTTAGTCTTCCTAAGTCTGAACTCATACCACAACATGAAATTTACTTCACTCCCAACAAGAAAACATGAAAAGATTCTTTAAACGCCTATAACTCGGGGCTATACCTCGAATCAAGATGGAATTCAAGCACCTAATAGTTCTTCTATCCTCCAGAAGACCCTTCTTGCCACTTTCAAATCATATGGATACATCCCGCAGTACTAACATACTCATCACATAGTCATCTAGCTGTCTCTTCTACTAATAGGGACACTACCGAACATATAAGTTCAAAAACACTTGCTCACACAATCAGCACCTTGGTGCTCAAGCTATAGGCAAAAATCTGGCCTCAAGTCCTCCAAACTGGCCCACATCTACTCACAGAGATTACATCTCGCCCCTCGATCAGGGAATCACAAGCCATCGATGCTCATCTGATACGGAGTGCTCATGCGCGCACACGAACGCGTGGGAGAAATTCAAAGAGTTACATTTCAAGCTGAATCAAAGAACACACGATAAGAATTCAAGGATGTGAAGTTTTCCTACAGGTTCTGTAGCCTCTCGAGGATAAATACAGACGTCTCCGTACCGATCCGCGAGACTCTACTAAACCTGCTCATGACTCGTGAGACCTATGTAACCTAGGCTCTAATACCAACTTGTCACGACCCTAAACCTAGACCCTGTCGTGATGGAGCCTCTCGTGAAGACAAGGCCAGCCAATTAGTCCCAATTCAATTTTTAAACAGTTAAACATTAACAATCAGTCTAAGCATGAGTAAATAAGCCAAAGACCAAACAAAAGATAGCATAATGTGCGGAATACAGCCCAAACACAGCCCGATACTGGGGTATCACAAGTCACAAGCATCTACTAGGTCTAAATACAACCGAAAAGTCTGAAATGTACAAAATACAGACTAATGAAATGAAGAGGGAGAAAAGCAGTGCTACAAATGCCGGCAACTACCTAGCTAAACTCCGATGACTTTGCCTCCGATCAGCCAATACCCGCTACCGGGTTCAGAAATACCTGAATCTACACACGAGGTGCAGGGAGTAAAGTGAGTACTCCAACTCAGTGAGTAATAATCATAACTAAAGTCTGAATGGTAAGAAATCACGAAAGTGCATCAACATGTTGTATAGAAGCAGTTCAAAAACTAGTATGAAAGCAATGAAGCTGTAAAATCTCTTGAAATATCTTAGCTCAATTTAAACTTCTTTAAAAATGACTTTTTCAATAGTTGAACAAATGAATGCAAAACAATTAGTGCAGATAAGCACAGGAATCCGCCCCTCGGGCACAAATACACAATTAAACAGGTATGTGACAGGCAAATAAGAAAGATAAGCACATAAGGTTCGCCCCTCGGGCACAATGTCAACAAATCCGCCCATCGGGCAATACCTCAGAACAATACCAGCCCCTCGGGCAATCACATAGAACAATACCATCCCATCGGGCTATATCTCACATCACAATGGGTACCCGCGCTCACTGGGGATGTGCAGACTACCGGAGGGGCCCCTTACGACCCAAGCACAATATCAAGCCATCTTGTGGCATCTTCTCTAGGCTCTCGACCTCATATCAGCAAGCCACCTTGTGGCATACATATCTCAAGCCCTCGGCCTCATAATCAAAATCAGTGTATCACCGCTGCGGCGTGTAGTCCGACCCAAAAGTATCCTCACAACACAGGCCCTCATCCTTACCTGGTCAAAAATCACATAAGCCACTCGAGCAACAGTAAAACATGATGCTAATATGATTTAAAATATCATTTCATGTGTTAAAGTAGAGTAAACATGGCTGAGTTTTGAAAATAGTAGAATATAGCATGACTGAGTACAAGTTTAAAGTTAAAATAGTGAGGAAATATCAATAAAAATCCCCGAAGGATTCAAATAGTTGGCACGAAGCCCAAATATGGCATTTAGCCCAAATAATGATGATAGCAAATAGATTTCAGTCAAATACGCGGTAAAATCATCAATCGTGACGGATCAAGTCACAATTCCCAATAGTGAACGACCCCACACTCGTCATCAAACTTGTGCCTCACCTCAATATAGCACTATGATGTGCAATCCGGGGTTTCAAGCCCTCAAAATATCATTTACAATCATTACTCACCTCGATCCGATCCAACCTCTAGCCCGCAATGCCTTTGTCCGCACATATCGACCTAGGGATGCTCCAAATCTAGGCACAATCAATACATAATCATTAAAATATACAAAGGGAACAAAGCCCACTCGAAAATATCCAATTTACATCCAAATCCCGAAATTGCTCAAACCCGCCCCCCGGGCCCACGTCTCGAAACTCGATAAAATTAACATCAATGGAATCCTTAACCTCTCACGAGTTCGTACATATCAAATTTACCAAAATCCAACCTCATATGGTCACTCAAATTCTCAGAATCTACTCTTGAATTTCAAACCCTAATTTCTCTAGTTTTCCTCGGATGTTTCCACTAGACTTCATGATTAAACAATGAAATAATCACCATAAACACAAGGTATAAAGCCCAAGTAGCTTACCTCTTTGGAAATACTTGATCCTCTCTTGAAATCACAACTTGGAGCTCCAAATATCGCACAAAATGGTGAACACATGACTGAAAATTGCGAAGGGGCATTGTTATACATTCTGTCCAGCACTTCCGCACCTGCGATCCCATAAGCGCACCTGCGCTTCCGCTTCTGCGGATTTCACTTATTCCATTAGATTCTGCATCTGTGACCCAGGTATCGCACCTCCGGCCTCGCAGATGCGGTCAAGGTCTTTGCTTCTACGGACAACACCGCTTCTACGGTCTCCTTGCTTCTATTGACAACACCGCTTCTACGGACCCTCCGTGAACCATCGTGATGGCACCTAGTCCTCTACGACTAGGTAAGCCTAAATTGCAGAAGATAAACCAAGTGCAGAATAAAAAAAATTAAAACAGAATGAAGAACGATAAAATAGTGTTTAAAAGTGCCGCTCGGCATACACAATAATTAACTCTCAAACCAATACATACTTCCAAGACTCGAAAACCCATGAATCACGAGCTAAGGATCACTACACAGTCTAACTCTAGAATATCTACCAAAGGAAAGAAATACAGAAGGGCTAATGTTTAAAAAGTAGAATAGAAAGGGACTCCTTGGTCTGCGGACGCGACAAATGTACCTCGAAGTCTCTAGAGCAGTCGCCTCGCCTCACGGGTAATAGGGCTAAGTCGCAGTACCTGGATCTGCACATGAAAAATATGCGTAGAAGGGGCATGAGTACACCATAATGGTACTCAGTAAGTGCCAAGCCTAACCTCGGTCGGGTAGTGACGAGGAAGGTCAGGGCCCTACTGAGATTAAATAAAATATAAATATCAACAGTATAGAACAGAACAATATAAATAAGTACAGCAGTAAAGTAACATAGGATGTACAGAACAACAACAATTATACAGAAGCAAGGTAAACACGGAAAGGAATACAGATCAGCACCAATAATAATAATCGGGGATCTCCCAGGATACCGTCCTGTAGTCCCATATGTACATATCTAATGGATCTCCCGGGATCCCATCCCGTAGTCCAACTCATAGTGTGCGGGGATCTACCGGAATCCCATTCCGTAGACCCAAATGTAAATACCCAATATTGGGGGAATCTACCGGGTGTATTCCCGTAGTTCCATATAACTGTGCAGCGGGATCTACCGGAATCCCATATCCGTAGTCCCAAAATAAATAGACAAGGGGGAGCTACCGGAATCCCACATCCGTAGTCCCAAAATAAATGCACAATAGCAATAGGAAAATATACAGAAATAGCAAAATTTCATATCAAGGCAACAAGTGTCCTAGCCTAGCATGCTGCACAGAATTCAGGTAAGGCAGTTTGAGCAAGTAAAGCAGTTAAGTCACTTAGACATGCTTTCCTAAGCTAACAACATGCTTAATAGTGCAAATAATAGAAACATGAAAGGAAACATACTAGTAATTACTTAAAGAAAACCGAATTGCCAAATATTAGCACAAGTACGCACTCGTCACCTCACGTACAAGGCATTTTAATTACCAAATATACAAATCCTAAGGGGAAGGTCCCCCATACAAGGTTAGACAAGCCACGTACCTCGAATCAGCTCAAAATCAACCCAAAACCACGCTCTTGCCACGAGTTCTCGACTCCAAATGGCCCGAATCTATTCAATTCAATTGAATAATGTAAATAACACTTCAAGTAATAATTCTACAAAGAAATTCTAAGCTAATACACGAAATTAGGTAAAATGACCAAAATGCCCCTCAGGCCCCACGTCTCGGAATCAGGTAAAATTTATATTTTCAGAATCCTCACGCCCTCACGAGTTTATGCATACCAAAATTTTCCAAATCTAATATCAAATTCCCAATCAAAAGTCGAATTCTAGGTCTAAGAACTTTCTTTCAGATTTTCCCCAATTTTTCATCTCCAATCCGAAATTAAATGATGAATTCATATTTGGATTAATGGACTACAAGCAAAAAGGAGTTAAGAATCGTTACCCAATCGATATCTCTGAAAATCCCTCAAAATCTTGCTCAAATCCGAGCTTCCAAGCTTAAGTTTTGATAAAAATGGCTAAACCCTCGATTTTGAAATTTTATATTCTGCCCAGGTATTTCCTTCTTCGCTAACGCGGAAGGACCCTCGCGTTTGCGAAGCACAAATTTGTTTGGTCCAGCTTTCCTTCATAGCAAACGCGATGACCTAGTCGCGAATGCGATGCACAGTCTCCTCCTCCTACGCGAACGTGGGAACACCATCGCGAACGCGTAGGTCTAAGGCCTCTTAGCTTCGCGACGTGGGAGAAACTTTGCGAACGCGAAGAATTAAATCTCCCTCAGCCCCAACTCCTCTTTGCAAACGCAAGACCCCACTCGTAAACGCGAAGAAGGAAATCAGAACTGGGTTGCTGCAATTTTTCTGCAATTTCTCTAAGTTCCAAAATGACCCATTGAGCATCTGAAACACTCCCGAGGCTCCTGGGACCTCAATCAAACCTGCCAACCAATCCTAAAACGTCATTTAAACTAGTCCCAACCTTCGGAACGCTCAAAACAACATCAAAACACCTATTTTTCATCGGATTCAAGCCTAAGAATTCCAAAAACTCTAAAAATATGCTTTCAATCAAAAAGTCTATCAAACCTCGTCCGAATGGCCTGAAATTTTGTACACACATCACGTTAAACACTACGGAGCTACTCCAACTTCCGGAATTCCATTCTGACCCTCCGATCCAAATCTCACTATCGAACCGGAAACTTCAAATATTCAACCTTCGGCATTTCAAGCCTAAATTAGCTACGGACCCCCTAAGCCCAAAATCACCCAACGGAGCTAACAGAACCATCAGATTTTCATTCTTAGGCTGTTTTCACACTGTTCTAACTACGGTCAACTTTCCAACACTTAAGCTCTCATTTAGGGACTAAGTGCCCCAAAACTCTCAGAAACTCAAAATCGAACATCCCGGCAAATCAAAATGGCAGAAATAAACACGGGGAAAGCAGTTAATAGGGGATCGGGGCGTTAATTCTTAAGATGACCGGCCGGGTCATCACAAAAATCAACCCCAGGCCCAAATGGTCAAAACCCGAGGTTCGAACCAAAACCTGATTACCCATTCACCTACGAACTTAAATATATAATTTATTTTGAAACCGGACCCCAAATCGAGTTCCAAATCCCCAAAATTTGAAAATCCTAAGTTCTACCCAAAACACCCAATTTCCCCATGAAAACCCTTGATTTTGAGTTGAAATCATGTGAAAAGATGTTATATATTAAAGAAAATGAGTTAGAAATGACTTACAATTGATTTGGAGAAGAACTTTTCTTTAGAAAATCGCCCAAGAGAGCTTAGGGTTTGAGAGAGTTTGAAACATGAAGAAAAATGCATCTAAGTCCCAATTAACTAGTCATAGATGTCGCAATTACGACAGGAGATTTGCAATTGCGAAGCTCGCAAATGCGAACAAGGCCTCACATTTGCGAACCTGGGCATTTTCTGCTAACCTCGCAATTGCGAACAAATAGTCGCAATTGCGATACTGTCCCTCCCCTGATGACTTCACATTTGCGAAGGGTGGTTCGCAATTGCGAACACTGGCAGGCAAGTATTTCTTCGTAAATGCGATCACGACCTTGCAATTGCCAAGCCTGTTGGGCTCGCAATTGCGTAGCCTGACCTCGTAATTGCGAGATCAGATCCTGAAACACAGCTGAACCTGCAACAGCCTTTTCTCTAAGTCCAAATTCACTTCGTGGCCTATCCAAAACTCACCCGAGCCCTCGGGGCTCCAAACTAAACATGCACGCAAGTCCAAAAATATCATACGAACTTGGTCGTGCAATCAAATCATCAAAATAACATCAACAACTATGAATTAAACCTCAAATTCATAAAATCACTCAAGAACATCAAAATTACTATTTTCTCAACTATAAGTCCGTTTTATACCAAACCAATTCCGATCTTTACCAAATTTTACAGATTCAACTTAACTATTATTTCAAACTTGTATCGGCCTCTAGAACCAAGATACGGGCCCGATACCATCAAGAAATTGCATCAATTCACTTCTAAAAACCTTTATATTTTCTAGAAAATAATTTCTTTAAAAAATTCATTTCTCGGGCTAGGGACCTTGGAATTCGATTTCGGGCATATGCCCAAGTCCCAAATTTTACTACGAACCCTACGAGACCATCGGATCATGGGTTCGTATCCGTTTACCAAGAATGTTGACCAAAGTCAACTTTATTCAATTTTAAAAGCCAATTTTCCTTATTTTACTTAGTTTTCACATAAACACTTTTCTTAAACACCCTCGGACTACACACACATATCGAGGTGAGACAAAAAAGAGGTTTTAAAGGCCTCGGAATTCAAAATTTACTTGTAACACAAGGTCATCACATTCTCCACCTTTAAAACAACCGTTCGTCCTCGAACGGACATAGAAAAGAAGTACCTGAGTCGGAGAAAATATGGGGATATCAGGTTCGCATATCGGACTCAGACTCCCAGGCCGCTGCCTTAATAGGCTGACCTCTCCACTGAACACGAACAAAAGGGAAACTCTTCGATCTCAACTGACAAACCTACCGGTCTAGAATAGCTACCGGCTCTTTCTCATAGGACAAGTTGATGTTTTAGACTTCAATACCACATAAGAGGGGGGGGTATTTGTGTGGTATCCAATTTTTGCTTAACTTGATTATAGAAGGACCTGGTTCTTCTATGTGTTCCAACTACTACTATTGCGGAATAATAAGTGCAGAAAATAAAGAGCACAGAGATTTTTACGTGAAAAACACCTGGCTCAAAAGGTGAAAAAATCATGACCTTCTTTCCAGTAGGATTTTCCCAAACTCTCCACTAAAATCACTGAGCCAAAAACTGTATTTACAAATTTTGTAAACCTGGGATTAACTCTAATCCCGTCGTGGCATACAACCTCAACTATTGCGACAACTTCAAGTTAAGTCTAACTTGAAAACTAAAGTACCTAATACAGTTGCTTCTATAATAGCTGAAAGGTACAATGTAAAATCACTTACTACAATTGAATTAGAGTAAAAGATAGACACTTGGTACTGGTTCTTCTATCTAGTTCAAGTAGCTTCAGGATTGCACGCTTGAATCACACATAAATTGCTTGCAAAATTGCCTTGCTATTTTGCTCTTAATTCACGTTTAAATTCTGCTTATGTGCATTACCTGTAAAAGAGAACAACACTGATATTTAAGGGGTTAGTAATTAGAGATTGACTAGGATACAGATGGTACTCTTCCATGGTGGAAGAGTTCTAGTTGATCTCATACTCTAACTTTATCCTTTCCTAAACTGTGTTCTCTTTGTGTAAGGAGTTTTTTTTCCTTATCCAATATGCAACCTTTTCGATCATGATCAAGAGATATTACTTTTGATAAGTTAGATTTATCTCCTTCACATGAATCTTACATGTTTGGGTTGATCACGACTGTGCTTCACAAGATGGACCTAGTCCATGTCTGAGTTCATTTGTCTGTCTTCAAAACTTCATATTTACTTGTGCCAAAATATTCCCCCTTTTGATGATGAAAAACTCTGTGCTTTTCACTCACTTAGTCCCTGTAAGAACTCAGCTTATTCATCAATACAAAGTTTAGAAAAATTCAGTTATCATCAAGGACCAGGTTAATTAGGTTATAAACATCACATATTCAAAATATGTAAAGCACAATATCTATTCCCCCTTTTGGCATCATCGAAAAGTTTCATAAACAAAGTACGAGTCCCAGATTTTAATAAGTACTCATGGCCAATAGGGCAACTGCAAGTGCAATCATGGATTAATCATCAGTGATCAGACAAACATATTTAAACTATCAAGGAAATGTTAACAGTCAACAAGAGCAAAAATAGTAGATATCATTGATAAAAGATATGTTGCTACCACAATCCACAAACAAAAAGCAAAAATATTCAAAATATGAGCAAAAAGAAAGAGAAATCCCTAATTTGGGTCACTGATGGTACTAGACCGGTTCAAGAGATAAAGGCTAGAATTCCTAAGGCTTGGGGGAGCTAGATGGTTTGTTTTGGTTTTAGAGAAGATTCATCATATTGTGAAGAATCCCATCATTCTTCTCCTTTTCCTTGGTAAGCTCAGTTCTGAGAGCATCCCTCTCAGATTCAACCTCTGCTAAGTTAGCCTTCAGCCTAGCTATCTCAACATCCTTGGCCTCACTTTCTTGAACTAAAGCCCTGACGTTTTTGTTGACAAGTGTCTTCTTGGATGAACTAGGTTTATTTGGAATGGCACTGACTAGATAGTCACAAGAAATCAGAGTATTAATTCCAAAGTAGTCCTTGCTTGTGGCCATTTCCCATTTCTTCAGAGGCACCTTTCATCGATCTAAAACAGTAGTCAGAATAAATCCATAGGGGGTGGCATGGGCTTTGGAGCCATTTATGACCCTGTCCAATAGCTTGATGATGAATGCAGGCCAGTTGATATGCCTTCCACTTTCAAGGCACTCACTGTAAGAAATATAGGCTACAACCACATTTAATTGATGAAATTTATAACAAATGTCATTAAACAGTTACTTTTCTGACATTTAGAGCAATATGTGGTTAAATGAACGTCATTTAGCAAGAAAAGTCATTAAATATTATGACATTTGATTCAAATGATGTATTTTTCACTATGTTTATCGACATTTGCAGCAAACAGTGGGAAATTTTATACGCAATTGAATTTAAATCGCTCATTCCTTTCTTTTTATTTTCCCTATCTCCAGCCCCTTTTCAGAACCGTCCTCCTATGAAACCCTAAATTCTACGAGACAACATCCATCATTCTCTATTCATCTTGCTCGAAAGGGGCTATGCTATTTATGTCATATTTTACAGAATCATAGGTGATGGCAACCTCCACCTCCGTTCTCTTCTCTCGCCTCTTTAGGAGATCCCTTCCAAACCTCTGTGAACAAATTCAAATCGAACTGAAATCGAATATGCAGTCAATGACTTCTTCACCTTCAAGACATTCGAAGTTCGTAGTCTTGTGACCTTTCCAGAAGGAGAATCCATAGTTCAAGTCAATGTAATCGGTGCGAGGTTTTTTATTGAGACTTTTAGGAATCTTCAATTAATTTTTCTTCTTTTAATTTGAAATTATGGGTTGTTCATATTAAAAAATAGGTTTGTGATTCATTCACTTTGGATATGAATGAATTCTGGATAGTTGATATATCCTATTTCATATATGTGTGCCACAATCCGATAGATGAGATATTGCCGCATGTCAGTGTATTACCTTTCTATAATTGAATTAGAGCACCTAATTATATTGTGCATTTTAATTGATACGAAATTTACCTTTTCAACTGTATAGTAGTATATTGCCTTCCAACTGTTTGAGAGAATGCTTTAAAGTTCTGGATAAGTTATCAAATGGATTTTGATAAAGAATCCATTAGAGGTTCATGTGTGTATGTAATCTTTGTTTATTATCCAGGTTTATTTAGAGGCCAACTCGCTGATTGAACTACATGGAGTCCACTTGAGGCTATGTAGCTTCCAAGTTCCACTTAATCTTCCGGATTGGTTGGTTCTTTTAATCTATCCTATCAGGTTGTTAGGTTATCCCTTTGAAATTGTTATGTATATTGTTTCAGCTTGATCATTTACTTTGTTCTGTACCCTTTTGTGTGGTAATCAATTGTACTTGTTATACTAGTGTTTACTTGCATTGCCTCTGTTGGTTTATCATGTGTCACAATCTATACTAAACAAATAATTTGGTGCATTATCTTGTTTAAAACTATGTCGCAAAGGCAACAAGGCCATTGTGCCTCTATTAATGCTTTTCTTACTTTTTTAATATTGTTTTTTTTGATCGTTCCCTAACTAGTTTAGTATAATTCTTTTCTTTTCAGTTATTGGAGACAACACTTCTGAAGGATATGAGCTACTATAGTGTGGGTGAATCCTTGGCGTGGTGATATACTGATACCAAAGCTTCTTCATCAAAGAACACGGACACTAAAGCTTCAAATTGTATAGGCTATTTTGAAGATGTTAACAAAGAGAAAAGTTACAATTATGTATATACTGTACTGGACTATTGTTTTTAAATTCATTTAAATTATCTGTGGTGTATGACACTTGAAACTTTTGACATGAATGTGAATGTTTGCGGTATTGCGAAGAGCAAATAAATATATTTGTTTTTTTCTTCTTTTCTATATTGTATGTAAAAGGAAATATAATAAATGTATTGTTTTCAATTTTAACCGTGCATCTATATTTTTTTTAATTTATAAATAATTTGCTGATATTTTTTTATATGTCACAAATTATATGGTTATGAACTCAAATGGGTGACATTTGATAAAAAGTCAGTAGATAAATGTCACTAAGCATTTACTGACATTTACTTAAATGTCGAAAAATTTCCGACATTGAAATTTCCGACATTTAGCATAAATGTAAAATAAACGTCGGTAATTGATTATGTGACATTTATGTGACCTAATACGACATTTATTTAATGTCGCCATAGCTCATATTTCTTGTAGTGACTCCATCAGAACTAAGTCCATATAGTTAGCAATGTGTCTTCTTTCCTGCCTAGGCAGTAGGCACTTGTTGACAAACTCAAAGAGGACTTTGTGCTGTGGCTTCATTTCACTCTTGTGCATAAACTTGGCCTTATTCACTTCTTCAACATCATAGAATCTCCTAGTAATTTCAAGAGCAAGAGGAACGGAATCCAGACTAGTCCATCTTTGCCTAGTGTAGTCATCATATCCCTCAGCAGGGAAGTCAAGAATCTCTCCCAGCTTCTCTGCGTCGAATGTCACTTGAACTCCTTTTACTAGGGTGGTGACTCTTCCATCTTTGACCTCAAGATTTGCCATGAATTCAATAATCTCATTTCTAGCTAGCCTTCCATCCATCTGAAGGACCATATCCTTCCATCCCTGAACAGTAAGGGCATCAACCAAATGAACCATTCCTAGTTCCACTAAGTCTTTCAGCAATCTTCCCTTCAAAATTTTTCTTTTGCCAAACTTGGCCAGCTTGTCTTGTTCACCATCAGGCTCACTTTCTTCTTCACCACTCCATTCTTCATCTTCAGAAATTCTAACTTGTTTGCTTTTCTCTGCAGACCTTGTCCTCTTGGCCAATGAAGGTTCAACAGCCTTAGACACAGATGAAGACTTCTTGGAAGATGTCTTGGTCTTTTTGGGCTTGGGAGTCTGAATCTCCATGTTGTATGGTCCTCCTAATGGACCTGTTCCATCTCCTCAACATCAATAGCTTCAGAGGACTCTGCAACCTTAACTTTTCCTTTATCCATCATCTTCTTCTTACTTTTAGCCAAAGCCTTTTGTAGTTCACTCTCACTCTGTTTCACCCTACTTCTTGTGGCTCTTCCCTTTGGCAAGGGAATTTCAGTAGTTGTTGGGGAGGAAGCCTTTCATTTCTTGGAAGATTTTGCAGCACTAGGGGCTTTTGGTATTGGAGATCTCCTTTTCTTTGGATCATAACTGGCACCTACTTTCTTCAGAAGTTCTGCTAGGGTCTCCTCAATAGATGAACCAGGTTCATCTGCCTGTGAACTTAGATTGACCAACCCTTCAGCAGCCTCCCCTGAACCACTTCCCCCTAACTTCTTACCACTTTCTTCCACAGATGCATGTTCGACCCCATAAATAGTTGGTACCATCACTTCAGAAGTGGGTGAAGAACCAGCCACTCCTTTCCCTTTTCCCCTCATATCAACACATACACCCCCCTCTCTCTCTCTCTCTCTTTCTTTTTCATTTTTCTTTTTACCTCCTCTTCTTCCCAGTTCAGTCAATTCCACATTCCTGTCGGACCCAACCAAAACAAACTTATTTTTTAAATTTTCAGTCAAAGCAGAACTTACCTTAGAAGGGGAGTTTGGAGCTTTCTCCGAGTCATAAGACCTAGTTCCTTCCCCCTCACTAGCAGATTTGAACGAATCATCTGAGTTCTCAGAATCTTTGGCTTGGCTTGACTTCAATTTTTCGTTCAATTTCTTTGAAAGAGCACTAGTTGCCACCGTTTTCCGAGCAAGCATTTTTACTTGCCTTCTCCTAGGTTGAGTGGTTGTGCTGGGTGGAGGTGGTGTGGAGGAACCAGAAGGGGAGGGTAGTGGGGGAGTGCTTGGATTATCTTGAGAGTTCGACATTGTAACTGACTTCTTGAGAGAGTTTGTGAGTTAGGCTTTTGGAAGAGAGAACACTTGAGAGTGAAATAGATTTTTACGGTTTGAAATAGTGAGGGTGACAAAAGGTGATGATGGGTATTTAAAGAAGGAGACCTATTTAATGACTAATGGTATCTTTTCGTAGTTAATTAGAGGTCTAATCAACCTAAAATTGCAGGTTGAATGAACAGTTAAGCTTTCCTAGATTTTAGGCATTTTATGTGGTGAGAACTCTAGTAGAGACAAAACTGGTTCAAAAAATAAACGAATAGGATTTTCAGATGTGTTTGAACATAGGTAGGACTCTAATCATAATTTAAATATTTATATTTCTAATTGTGCAGAGTGTAAAAAAACATACCTCATTTTTCAGATGACTAATACTGATGAACCAGGTTCTTCATTTAGAATTCTCTTGATCATGCCTCAAATTACCATAATAGAGAAAATTTTGTTAGAGATCAGTGACTCATATCAACACATGTCACAGGAGTATACTATTTACAGTATGAAACTGAGTAAAAATTAATCTAGGTATTTACACAAGTTCCAGATTTCCTAGCCAATATTTTTTTCATTAATTGTTTTCATTGTGCATTCTTAGCTGGTCCCATTAGGTGATCTTAATCATTCCTAATTCTAACATATTCCTTTCAAAGATTTCTCTACTCAATGTTTTAGTAAAGTTGTCAGCAATTTATTTATCAGTAGCATAGAATTCTATGGTAATCAATCCTTTCTCATAGTTGTCCCTTAAGAAGTGATGTCTAACATCTATGTGCTTAGTCCTCTTATGATGAACTGGGTTCTTTGTCATACTTATAACACTAGTGTTATCACAAAATATAGGGATGCAACCAACTTCAATGCCCAAATCTATCAGCTGCTGTTTGATCCACAGCGGTTGAGCACAACAAGAGGCAACAATAACATATTCAGCCTCATCAGTGGATAAGGCCACTGAATTCTGCTTTTTAGTGGCCTATGATACCATACATGAACCAAGAAAATGAGTCATACCTGAGGTGCTTTTCCTATCCACAAGGAAACCTGCATAATCAGCATCAGCATATCCCACTAGATTAAAGTTACTACCTTTAGGGTACCATAGGCAAAGATCAGTACTGCCTTTGAAATATCTCAGTATCCTCTTGAAAATAGTCAAGTGAGATTCCTTAGGATTTGCCTGAAAACGAGCACAAAGCCCTACACTGAAAACTATGTCAGGTCTGCTAGCAGTAAGATACAAAAGTGAACCAATCATACCCCTATACAACTTCTGATCAACAGATGAACCAGGTTCATCTATGTCTAATTTAGTAGTTGTTGCAATGAGTGTGTCTATTTATTTTGATTCATCCATTTTAAACTTCTTAATCAACTCTTTTGCATATTCTGCTGATGGATCATGATTCCGATTGGGTTTTGTTTGATCTGTAAGCCTAAGAAAAAGTTAAGCTCACCCATCATGCTCATTTCAAACTCACTCCCCATTAATTTGACAAAGTCCTTACTTAGTTTGTCAGTGGTTGCCCCAAAAATTATGTCATCAACATATATTTGTTCTACAAGAAGATCCTTACCTTTTTCCCTCAGGAATAAAGTACTGTCAATTTTACCTCTCTTTTAGCCATGTTCAAGCAGGAATTTGGGCATTCGTTCATACCATGCTCTAGGAGCCTGCTTGAGTCTATAGAGATCCTTGTCTAATTTGTACACATGTTCCGGATACTCCTTGCTCTCAAACCCTGGAGGTTGTTTGACAAACACTTTTTTCTTTTAGGTAGCCATTTAGGAAGGCACTTTTGATATCCATCTGATGAAGAGTAAATTCCATGTGTGCTGCAAAGGCTATGAGGAGTCTTATTGCCTCCAGTATTGCAATTGGAGCAAAGGTATCATCATAATTTATGCCCTCCTCTTGGCTATAACCTTCGACTACCAGCCTTGCCTTGTTCCTTATAACTGTTCCATCTTCATCAAGCTTGTTTCTAAAGATCCATTTAGTACCAATTACTGATTTGTCCTTGGGTCTTGGAACTAGATACCAAACTTGACTTCTCTCAAACTGATTAAGTTCATCTTCCATTGCATTTACCCAATCTGCATCCTGCAAAGCCTCAGCAACATTGTTAGGTTCAATAAGAGATAAGAAAGCATCAAAAGCACACAAATTCTTTAATTATGATCTAGTTTTAACTCCAGATGTTGGATCAGTAATTATATTCTCAATGGGATAAGAATTTTGATACTTGTAAGGTTTCACAACCAACTGGTTTCTGTTTGATGTTTCTCCCATGTTATGTTGCTGAGGAACATGCTTATGGAAAGGTTCCATTAGGGGATTGGTTTCAGTTCTTCTTTGTTCAGTTCCCCCTGTCATGTTGCCCTGGATGGAAGAACTTGTTCCATCACATGTTCCTTCTTTTGATGCATCTTCAGCTTGAGCTGTGACTTTACTCAATTCTTTTACCAGCCCAATAGCTTCATCTTCATGTTCCTGTTTCTCAAAAAGAATGTTAGTTTCATCAAAAACTACATGTACACTTTTTTCTACACACAAAGTTCTTTTGTTGTACACTTTATAAGCTTTGCTATGTGAAGAATATCCCAAGAATACTCCCTCATTACTTTTGGGATCAAACTTACCTAGGGAGTCCTTTCCATTATTGTGCACAAAGAACTTGCATCCAAATGCCCTAAGATGGGATATATTTGGTTTTCTCCCTTTAAGTAACTCATAGGGAGTCTTCTCTACAAGAGGTCTAATCATGCATCTATTAATGATGTAACATGCGGTATTTACAGCCTCTGCCCAGAAGCTATGGGGCAGTTTACTAGAAAGAAGCATAGTCCTAGCCATATCTTCAAGAGTCTTATTCTTTCTTTCAACTACTCCATTTTGTTGAGGAGTCCTAGAGGCAGAAAAATTATGATCTATACCATTCTCATCACAAAATTTAGCAAACTTAGCATTTTCAAATTCAATTCCATGATCAGACCTAATTGATGCAAGTTGATTACCTAGTTGTTTCTGAGTTTTTCTAACAAAGGCAGTAAACATGTAAAATGCTTCATCCTTAGATGTTAAAAACAACACTCAAGTAAACCTAGAGTAATCATCAACAAGTACCATCACATATTCTTACCACCTCTACTCAATGTTCTCATTGGACCACAAAGATCTATATGAACCAGTTCCATCATCCTGGTTGTGCTTACCATTTTCTTGCTTTTAAAAGATGATCTTACCTGCTTCCCCCTTGCACAGGCCTCACAAGTGTCTTCCTTGAACTTGATGTTAGGGAACCCTATCACTAGGTCCTTGGAGACTAATTTGTTGAGTTGATTCAGACTTGCATGACCAAGTCTTTTGTGCCACAAGAGGGGATCATTGTCCAACACACTCAAGCAAGTAAGTTCATTTTCTGAAAGAGCGGACAAATCTACAATGTAAATATTGTTAACTCTTTTTCCCTGCAAAACAATCTTGTCAGTGGTAAGATTAATCATAAAACATTTTGTAGAGGTGAATGCTACTAGGTTACCTATGTCACACAATTGTGATATACTGATTAGGCTATATTTCAAGTCATATATTAAGTAGACATTCTCAATGGAATGTGAGTCTGTCTTACCTACCTTTCCAACCCCAATGATCTCACCTTTCTTCCCATTTCCAAAGGAGACATTACCTCCTTTTAGGTCCTCAAGTGAAAGGAATTGGTTCTTACTTCTAGTCATATGCTTTAAGCAGCCACTATCCATGTACCATATTTGGCTACTTTCCTTTACTTGGACCTGCAAAACAAAATCAGGGGTTAGTATTAAGAACCCAAACTAGTTTGGGTCCCTTTCTATAGGCAAATAGGTGAATTAAATTCCTTTTGGCCCATCCAGGTAACCTATTTTTCTCTTGAACAAAGGTTTTATTCTTTTGACTGGCCTTTTATTTTGCATTACATTCACTTTTATAATGACCAGTCTTGCCACAGTGTGTGCAGATTTTTTTTCCAGGAAATGTGATGTATTTGCTTTTGGGATCCCACTTAGGTGCTGGGGTCCCATAGCCAAGTCCTCTTTTGTTGTTATTGTGGTGCTCTTGTAGCCAGGATAGTGCATCAGAGGACTTATTCCATTTGCAAGTTCTATTTAGTTCATGCTTCACCTTGCCTAGATCTTCTTTTAGGACTCTTATCTCCTCATTTCTTGTACAACTCATCCTTCATTTTTCCTAGATTTTCTTCTAAGGTGAGATGTGTGTGATCAGCTTTCTTCTTACCTGTTCCTAATTTCAGTTTTAAATTTTCAGACCTAAGTTCTAAAACACTGTGGTTCTTCAACTCAGCATTTTTACTATCACTTTCACTAGCCCTAAATTCCAAATTTTTGCACTTTGCTTTTAGGATCACATATTCCCTAGACAACTATTCCTTTTTTTTGTTTATGACCTCAGACTCATCAATAAGTCTAGCAATAATTCAGAAGCCTTTCTTAGACAAAAGTTTAATCTTGTCTTTGAGATGAATAACACTTACCTATTGTTCATCGTCTGATTCTCCAATGGCCATAAGTGCTTGTTCATTTCTAGCTTCATCTTTTGAATCCTCATATGAGGTCTCTCCCCAAGTATCAACCATAGCCTTTGTTGATCCTTTGTTCCTTTTGGGTTGAACCTGTTCCTTCTTCCTACTTCTTCGTTCATCCCTTTCCTTCTTCCATTCAATTTCCCACTGAGGATAATTCTTGATCATGTAGTCAGTCTTACCACATTTGTAGCAGCCCTCGTTGGTCTGTTTTTCAAGAGACCTTGGTTTGTTTAAGGTTGCACCTCTTGAAGAACCCTTTCCTCTTATTAGATACTTCTTGAAATCCCTTGTGATCATAGCCATTTCATCATCCTCTAAGTCTGCACCTTCAGCTATTCTGAGAGCCAGGCTTCTTTCCTTCTTGAGTGCATCCATCTTCATGGTTTGCCTTCTCAGTTCATAGGCAGTGAGATTTCCAATTAGCTCATCCAACTTGAGGGTAACAATGTTCTTTGATTCCTGAATAGCCGTGATTTTGTTTTCCCTAGTTAATGGCAAGACCCTTGTCATGATTTTCTCAACCTTGTCTTCTTCAAGGATAACTCTTCCAAGAGACTTAAGTTCATTTGTTAGTGTTGTGAACCTTGTGTACATCTCTTGGATGGTTTCTCCTTCCTTCATAGTGAAATTCTCATATTGAGAATATAGTAGTATTCCTCTTGATCTCTTTACCTGAGGAGTTCCTTCATGGTCCACTTGTAGAGTGTCCCATATCTTCTTAGCAGTGGTACAACATTGAATCCTGTTGTACTCGTCTGGACCTAGTCCACATACAAGCCATTTCTTGGCCTTGGCATTATTTTCCCATTTCTTCAAATCTTCGGCAGTACAGTCAGCTCTTGTCTTTGGCACGTCCACTCCTTCAGCATTCTTCTTTGTAGTAGCCAGGGGACTATCAGTAACTATGTCCTAGAGTTCATAGTCTTCTCCTATGATGTGGTCTCTCATCATGTTCTTCCACCAGGAATAATACTGTCTATTAAAGAGTGGATTCCTAGTAGTAGATTGCCCTTCCCAGTTTCTAGGTGGTGCACTCATCTTGATCTGTTCTAAGGTGTTAGCTTCTTCAAGGATAACCTGGTCTGATACCAATTGATGTTTTAGACTTCAATATCTCACAAGGGGGGTGATTTGTGTGGTACCCAATTTTTGCTTAACTTGATTATAGAAGGACCTGGTTCTTCTATGTGTTCCAACTACTACTATTGCGGAATAATAAGTACAGAAAATAAAGAACACAGAGATTTTTACGTGGAAAATACCTGGCTCAAAAGGGAAAAAACCAAGACCTACCTTCCAGTAGGATTTTCCCAAACTCTCCACTAAAATCACTAAGCCAAAAACTGCATTTACAAAAACTCTTTTGTAAACCTAGGATTAACTCTAATCCCATTGTGTCACACAGCCTCAACTGTTGCGACAACTTCAAGTTAACTCTAACTTGAAAACTCTAAGTGCCTAATACATTTGCTTCTATAAAAGCTGAAAGGTACAATGTAAAATCACCTACTACAATTGAACTAGAGTAAAAGATAGACACTTGGAAGTGGTTCTTCTATCTGGTTCAAGTAGCTTCAGGATTGCACGCTTGAATCTCACATAAATTGCTTGCAAAATTGCCTTGCTATTTTACTCTCAATTCACGTTTAACTTCTGCTTATGTGCATTACCTGTAAAAGAGAACAACATTGATATTTAAGGGGTTAGTAATTAGATATTGACTAGGATACATATGGTACTCTTCCATGGTGGAAGAGTTCTAGTTGATCTCATACTCTAACTTTATCCTTTCCTAAACTGTGTTCTCTTTGTGTAAGAAGTCTTTCTCCTTATCCAATATGCAACCTTTCCGATCATGATCAGGAGATATTACTTTTGATAAGCTAGATTTATCTCCTTCACGTGCATCTCACATGTTTGGGTTGATCACGACTGTGCTTCACAAGATGGACCTGGTCCATGTCTGAGTTCGTTTGTCGGTCTTTAAAACTTCACATTTACTTGGGCCAACACAAGTCCTTGTCGAACTGGACAGTGCTGAAGTCTAACATATGGGATGGATCGCCGTGATACTTCCGAAGCATGGACACATGAGACACTGGATGCACGATTGATAAACTCGGTGGCAATGCAATACTATAAGCCGCCTCTCCCACTCGATCAAGAATCTCAAACGAGCCAATGAAACTAGGGATAAACTTGCCCCTCTTCCAAAAGCTCATCATGCCCTTCATAGGCGACACCCTAAGCAACACCCGCTCGCCGACCATGAATGCCACATCACGAACCTTACGGTCGACATAACTCTTTTGCCTGTACTGAGCTGTACGGAGCCTATCCTGAATGATCCTGACCTTGTCCAAGGCATCGTGCACTAGATTTGTACCCAAAAACTGAGCCTCTCCCGGCTCAAACCATCCAACCGGCGACCAACACCGCCTACCATATAAAGCATCATAAGGAGCCATCTGGATGCTCGACTGGTAGTTGTTGTTGTAGGCAAACTCCGCTAAACGTAAGAACTCATCCCACGAGCCTCCAAAGTCAATGAAACAAGCTCGAAGCATATCCTCCAAAATCTGAATAGCACGTTCGGATTGCCCGTCTGTCTGAGGATGAATCACTGTGCTCAACTCGACCCGTGTGCCAAACTCACGCTGAACTGCCCTCCAAAAATGTGAGGTAAACTGCGTACCTTGGTCCGAAATGATAGACACGGGCACACCATGAAGACGAACAATCTCCCGGATGTAGATCTCTGCCAACCGCTCAGAAGAGTAGGAAACCGCCACAGGAATGAAATGTGATGACTTGGTCAGCCTATCGACAATAACCCACACTGCATCGAACTTCCTCTGGGTTCATGGGAGTCCAACAACAAAGTCCATAGTGATACGCTCCCACTTCCACTCAGGAATCTCAATCTTCTAGAACAAATCACCGGGTCTCTGATGCCCGTACTTTACCCACTGACAATTCAAACACCGAGCCACATATGCAACAATATCCTTCTTCATCCTCCTCCACCAATAATGCTACCGCAAATACTGATACATCTTAGAGCCACCCGGATGAATAGAGTACCGGGAACTATGGGCCTCCTCTAAAATCAACTCTCGAAGTCCATCCACGTTAGGCACACAAATACGACCTTGTATCCTCAAAACTCCATCATCTTCAACTGTAACCTGCTTGGCACCTCCGTGCGGCACTGTGTCTCTAAGGACAAGAAAATGAGGATCATCATATTGCCAATCTCGAATACGCTCAAATAATGAAGAACGAGCAACAGTACAAGCTAACACACGGCTGGGCTCAGAAATATCCAACCTCACAAACTGATTGGCCAAAGCCTGAACATCCAAAGCAAGCAGTCTCTCACCGACCTGAATATACGCAAGACTGCCCACACTGGCTGACTTTCTACTCAAAGCATCGGCCACCACATTGGCCTTTCCCCGATGATATAAGATGGTGATATCATAGTCTTTAAACAGCTTCAACCACCTTCTCTGCCTCAAATTTAGCTCTTTCTGCTTGAACAAATACTACAGACTCTTGTGATCCGTGAACACTTCACATGACACGCCATACAAATAGTGCCTCCAAATTTTCAGCGTGTAAACAATGGCTGCTAACTCCAAATCATGAACTGGATAATTCTTCTCATGAATATTCAACTGTCGTGAAGCATAAGCAATGACCTTGCCATCCTGCATCAACACCACACCAAGTCCAATACGAGATGCGTCACAATAAACTGTATATGGCCCTGAACCTACAAGAAATACCAACACTGGCGTCGTAGTCAATGCTGTCTTGAGCTTCTGAAAGCTCGCCTCACACTCATCCGACCACCTGAACTAGGCACCCTTCTAGGTCAACCTGATCATCGGGGCTACAATAGATGAAAACCCCTCCACAAACCGACAGTAATAATCTGCCAAACCCAAGAACCCCGGATCTCTGTAGCTGACGCGGGTCTAGGCCAGTTCTTAACTGCCTCTATCTTCTTTGGATCCACCTTAATACCCTCAGTTGGAACAATGTGACCCAAGAATGCAACTGAACTCAACCAGAATTCACACTTCGAAAACTTAGCATACAACTGACTATCTCTCAAAGTCTGAAGAACCACTCTCAGATACTGCTCATGCTCCTCCCGGTTGCGGGAATAGATCAAAATATCATCAATGAAGACTATCATGAATGAATCCAAGTAAGGCTTGAACACTCGGTTCATCAAATCCATAAACGCTGCTGAGGCATTTGTCAACCTAAATGACATCACCAAGAACTCATAATGCCCGTACCGAGTGCAGAAAGGTGTCTTAGGGACATCGGATGCCCTAATCCTTAGCTGAATGTAGCAAGATCTCAAGTAAATCTTCGAAAATACCTTGGCATCCTGAAGCTGATCAAACAAATCATCAATCCTCGGCAATGTATACTTATTCTTGATTGTAACCTTGTTCAACTGCCGGTAATCTATACACATCCTCATCGATCCATCCTTCTTCTTAACAAACAACACTGGTACACCCCAAGCCGAGACACTAGGTCTAATAAAGCCTTTATCAAGCAAGTCTTGCAACTGCTCCTTCAATTCTTTCAACTCAGGCGGGGCCATACGATACGGCGGGATAGAAATGGTCTGAGTGCCCGGAGCCAAATCAATGCAGAAGTCAATATCCTTGTCGGGTGGCATACCCAGTAGGTATGAAAGAAATACCTCAGGAAACTCACGAACAACAAGCACAGAATCCATAGAAGGAACCTTAACACTAGAATCACGAACATATGCCAAATAGGCCAAACACCCCTTCTCGACCATATGCCAAGCCTTCATATATGAGATAACCCTACGAGTAGAATGACTAGGAGTCCCTCTACACTCTAAATGAGGTAAACCGGGAAAGGCTAAGGTCACAGTCTTGGCGTGACAGTCCAAGATAGCGTGGTAAGGTGATAACTAGTCCGTCCCCAATATGACATCAAAATCAACCATATCCAAAAGTAACAAATCTACTCGAGTATCAAGACCCCCAATCACAAATATACATGAACGATGGACACGATCTACCACAATAGAATCACCTACCGGTGTAGACACATAAACAGGAGCACTTAAGGAATCACTAGGCATGACCAGATATGGGGCAAAATAAGATGACACATAGGAGTATGTAGACTCTGGATCAAATAAAACTGAAGCATCTTTTCTACAGACCAGAATGGTACCTGTGATAACTGCATCGGATGCCTCAGCCTTGGGCTTGGTTGGAAGAGCATAACATCGGGGCTAGGCCCCACCACTCTGAGCTACATCCCTGGGATGGCCTCCTGCTGGCTGGCCTCCACCTCTAATTGCCTGACCTCCACCTCTAGTACCTCTACCTCCACCTCCACCTCTAGCCCTTTACTCCGACCCCTAGCTGGCTGAGCAGCCGGTGGAACACCTGGTTCCTGAACCATAGCACGGGAACCCTGCTGCTGCGGTTGAACACCCACTAATCTTAGACAAGCCCTCCATATATGACTATACTCACCGCACTCAAAACATCCACCTGACTTTTGCGGCTGAGGAAACTAAGACTGACCCTGGCGACCTGACTGACATGAGAATAGCTCTGAATAGGAGGTGCTCTGATAGGAGTTGATGGTGCATGGTAGGACTGCTGATCAGAATACTGCATATGAGAACCAAGGCCACCTGAAGCACCATGAGAAGTCGTAAGTGCTGAATGAAATAGCCTGGAAGGATGGCCCCTACCAAAAGAATCCCTGCCTCCAGATGAGGCACCACTAAACCTGCCTGAATGACGGGGCCTCTTGTCAGACCCCTGACCACTACCCTGTGATAGAACCATCTCAACTCTCTTGGCCATATTGGCCGCATCCTGAAAAGAAATCTCGCTCCTAGTCTCCTTAGCCATTTGCAATTGAATCGGCTAAGCGAGTCCCTTAATGAACCTCCTCACCCTCTCTTTCTCAGTGGGAAGTATGATAAGATCATGATGGGACAAAGCAATAAATATGATCTCGTACTGAGTGACGGTCATGGAACCCTACTGGAGATGCTCCAACTACCTCTAATAGTCCTCCCTCTGAGTGATAGGAAGAAACTTCTCAAGAAATAGCTGAGAGAACTGATCCCAAGTCAAGGAAGGTGACCCAGCTAGCCTAGCCAAACAATAATCCCTCCACCAAGTCTTGGTGGAACCTGACAGACGAAAAGCAGTAAAGTCGACCCCATTAGTCTCCACTATCCCCATGTTCCAAAGAACATCATGACAACTTTCTAAGTAATAATGGGGATCCTCTAAATATGTACCACCGTAAGTAGTAGTGAAAAACTTGGTGAACCTGTCCAACCTCCACAAAGCATCGACAGACATAGCTGCTCCATCACCGGTCTGAGCTACCGCACCCGACTGAACTGCTTCAACTGGCTGAGCAGCTGGAGTCTGAAACTGGGGAGCCATCTAATTCGGAGTGCGGGTAGCGAGAGTCCGTGCTCCTCCCCCAGCCTGAGAGACGGCTAGTGCTATAGGAAGTAAGTTTGCCCGGGTGACACTCTCCATAAGGCCCACTAGACGGACTAGAGCATCTTGGAGTACTGGGGTAGCAATGAACCCCTCTAGGACTTGAGCTGGGCCCACAAGAACTGTCTGGGTTGGAACCTCATCATCAAACTCAACCTGAGGCTCCACTGCTGGTGCTGCTGCTCTGGGCTGAGCTCTGCTCCTGCCTTGGCCTCTAGCACGCCCTCGGCCTCGCCCTCTACCCATCGTGGGAGCTGTTGCTAAGGGATAGGGCTGTTGATCAGTGGATGAGGAAGCACGTGTTCTCGCCATCTGCGAAAGAACAGAGTAAAAACTAAATTAGCATTGAGAAACCAAACCGCATGATAGAGATGAATAGAAATGAAATTGTTCCTAACTCTACAGCCTCTGGGGGATAAGCACAGACATCTCCGTATTGATCCCTCAGACTCTACCAAGCTTGTCCGTGAATTATGAGACCTAAGCAACCTAGAGCTCTAATACCAACTTGTCACGACCCGGATTTCCCACCCTCGGGAGTCGTGATGGTGCCTACTAGAGAAATCTAGGCAAGCCGATTATTCCAATTATTTAACCCTTTCCATATTAAATCCTTTAACAGTTGTAAATTAACATTTTATAAACAACAAAAAATATTAAAGCAGAAGAATGAAATGTAACAATTTAAGCTAATACTGATACAAATCCATAACATAAACCACCCAAAACTGGTGTAACAATTTCACAGACTATCTAAGAGAAATTACAAATAAAGTCTGAACAAGAAAGTACATTTCTGTCTTTGTAATATAAAAGAACAGAAAGAAACTAGATAGGAGGAGACACCAAGGCCTGCGGACACCTGCAAGTCTACCTCGGGTCTCCTGGTGGACTGAAGGCAACAACCCCTAGCTAAGGTCCGTATACTCCAGTACCGAGATCTGCATACAGTGCAGAGTATAGTATCAGCAGAACCGACCGCATGTGCTGGTAAGTGTCGAGCCTAACCTCGGCGAAGTAGAGACGAGGCTAGGACAAGACTACCAAATAAACCTGTGCAGCTAAAGCATATACGGTAAAAAATATAACGGAAACTAGCAGTTAAAGATGGGGAGGGGAACATGCCGCGGGGGGGATAAGGGGGGTATCGAATACCAACAGTAACTCAGGGGAAAAACATAAAGAACATCTTAAGGTTTGCATCAGTAAAAATAAGGAAACAGTAACAAATCAATATCCACTTTTATTATTTATTGTTGCGGCGTGCAACCCGATCCAAATCATATAACACTGTTGCGACATGCAACCCGATCCAATCATATATCATTGTTGCGACGTGCAACCCGATCCAATCATATATTACTGTTGCCGCGTGCAACTCGATCCAATCATATATCACTATTGCGGCGTGCAACCCGACCCCTCCTGTCCTCCCTTATTACTCCATGTTGCGGCGTGTAACCCGATCATATATAATATTATTACGGTGTGCAACCTGATCCCAATATACAATTCAACACCAATCACAAATGAATCCCGTCAAGGGAGCAATAAGGAAACAACAATGTCGCGACAAGGGAATCAACTATGAGAATAAGCACATCCCGACAAGGGAACTAATAGTAAGAATTAAATACGTCCCGACAAGGGAATCAACTATAACCAAATATATACCAACATTTAACTTCACAAATGAAACCTCAACTGGAACCAATACTCAACAACAATCATATACTACAAGGAGAATCATAATTCTTGCCCAACACGGAGAATTAACATCTTAGGCATTTGTAGTATTTATCAAGAACACGATGATTACAATTTAATACTCACGGGCATGCTTGACAATGACATATAGATACTAGTCACCACTCATATACGTCGTACACTACACTAGCACATAGAAATTAAAGCACAATACATATTCCCTCAAGCTAAGGTTAGACCAAACACTTACCTCAATGCCATGAACACAATTTTGCTCAACGATCACTTTACCTCTTGATTCCACCACCAATTCGCTTGTATCTAGTCACAATTTACTTAACGATATCAATAAATGCTAAATGAATCAATTGTTATGCATGAAAATAAGTTTTCTAAAGATTTTCCCAAAAAGTCAAAAATCAACCCCGGGCCCACATGGTCAAAACTCGATGTTCGAACCAAAACTCAATTACCCATTCACCCACGAACTCAAATATATAATTCAATTTGAAACCTCAAATCGAGGTCCAAATGGCCAATTTTAGAAAAACTTAGGTTCTACCCAAAACACTCAATTTTCCCCGTGAAAAATCATTGATTTTGAGTTGAAATCATGTTAAAAGATGTTAATAATTGAAGGAAACGAGTTGAAATTGACTTACAATCGATTTGGAAGAAGAGTTGTTCTTGAAATATCGCCCTAGCGAGTTTATGTTTTGAAAAGATGTGAAAAATGGGTGATTTTCGGACTCGCTCGTACTTCTGTG
>NW_027184417.1:0-46400 GCF_000393655.2 Nicotiana sylvestris
AGTTAAAGTTGAGGCGGTAACTTTTACGCTGTCCGCGAAACCAAGTCCAAACCAAGCACAAAAATTGAAGAATCGCGGTCCGCGCTTGTTTTTGCGCTGCCGCAAAAATTCATGCGCTGAGACGCCCAGTATTTCATTGACGGTGGAACCTCCGTAGGGGTATGTTTGTTCAGTAATTTCAGCTGTGTATAAATAGATCTTTTTCATATTTTTAGGGTATCTTTTGTATCAGTGAGCTCGTGAATAACCGTACTTTACCATTTAGAGTAATTTTAGAGCAGCTTTAGCTTATATTCTTAGATTTTATTATTGTAATCAACTTCTATGGCTTATATTTCATCTCTATCTTTGATTTCTACCTTGATTATGAGTAGCTAAACCCATTAGCTAGGGTTGTGACCCAACCCTAGTGTGGGTATTTAATGGGTCTTCAATTTTAGGGCTTAATTATTTATGGGTTAGTGATATTTAGCCTGATTCATTCTTTAGTTGTAGAATTGGTTGTTGCAAACACTGATTTGTGCCTTTATGACTTAGACTTTTCTTGAGAAAGAGGGACTAAGTCTAGGAAAATTATGCTAACAAGGAATTGAGGTGCATTCAAGAGATTGATAGCCCCAATTAAATGGTTAAACCTAGAGATAGTAATACCCGACTTGAGCCAATTTTACTTGCGTTGTTTGAACACCCAATTATGCTTGAGAAAGGCAATTAGGGCAAAGTCACTCAAACTACCGAGAGGTATAGAGTGGGTAATTATGTGTAAAGGTTATATCATGACCCTAAATATAACAACTTTGTCCTAAATTTTAGACCCCATTAGATACTCACATAGGTGTAAGTCACTTCCCTAGTACTTTTTATCAATTGAGAAACTCTTACAAAAATATTGTACTTAGATTATTTTCACCAATCAATAGCATTAAACGTAGAATAGAAACAAATCCAAGCATGGTTAAAAGTGCAATTAAAAGCAACACGCGTAGCTAGATTAGATAGAAACCCAACTTCCAACCAATATTAACTCCCTGTGGATATTGATCCCGACCTTTCGGGTAAAAGCTGCATCGACCACTCCTCGTTATTATATAGTGGTGCAGGGTTGAAGCCGATCAATGAGTTTGTAGATATATGGAGAAAGTTGGGTCGGGCAGACGTGGTAATAGCGGCAGAACTCCTCGGCCAAGGGGAGGACAAGAAAAGAATAACCGACATGGAAAGGGTACGCGTAGAAAGCGCATTACCCAGGGCGATGTATTTGTACCACGTTACGCCCATCTGGAATTAGGTCGATATGAGCAATAATTTTGAATTTTTCCCTAAATTTGGCAAGGGCAGCCTCCTTTATCAACTACACCGACATCTCAGGGTCGTCTTCAGGCACTTTCAAAAAATTAGAACTATCTTTGTCACTACGTGGGATTATCTCCTCCACCGTAGAAAGGTTCCTGTCTTGAACTGTACTGAAACGCTATCATCATGGGGAGGCATGCGCATTGCCAAGGAACAAGTTTAGTTGCCCCCCCCAGAACTAGAAGACACGTTAACCATCTTTGTTTATATATAGAGAATATGTAATCACAATAGAGTCGTGAGTAGCAGAAGTCACCAGAATAGGTGAAAGCAAAAATACGGGAGTAAAGGTAGAGAGCAAGAACTTTGAATGAAAAAGGAAGAAGAAGACATATGGATTCAATATCTAAGAGTGCAAAGAATAAGGCAAATGATTTCATATCCCTATTTATCATAATTATGGCATCAATATCGAGAAATCAAACCGTCATTACCCAGCTCAGGTATCGAAATGTCAGAGGCGCAGGAAATGACGCAGGGCATCAAGAAAACACATAATAATGATGCATGATGTCATGACATCACTTTGAATCGACGTGACCTAAGGTTGCGGCTTGTGAAATGCCACATTGATATCTTGTTTGAAATGCTACTACCCGGCTTGCTCACCTAAACTTCTCAACCACGTAGTGACAGAGTCCGCTCATCCAGGTCGTCCGGGGTCGACCTCAATAAGCAGAGGGACTATTGGGTAGAATGTAGATGGTCAAAGTTCAATGTTATTGGTTTTAGTCTCTCTCATGTGGTTGAAATACGTAATTTTAACAAAATAGGTAAAGAATTAAGTTAGAGAAATATTTGTATGGATCAAGACTAGCTTCAAGATGGTTTATTCGCACTTCTAACGGGTGGCTACTCACATATTTTTTCACTAAATAAAGTGATCTTAAACTGAAGGACTAATGTCATCAATGCTAATAGCATGTTTGGCCAAGCTTCTCTAATGGCAAAAGTATTTTTTTTCCTTTAAAATCGTGATTTTTCCCCTCAAAATTGAAGTGTTTAGCCAAGAAATACTTTTTATAACTTGTCCAAACACTAATTGTTGCAGAGAAATATTTTTCAAATTAATTAGCCAAATACAAACGGCTCCTCACCAAAAATATTTTTGAGAAAAAACACTTCTCAAAATAAGTTGATTTTAAAAACTTAGCCAAACAAGCTATAACAGTCGCATTTGATTATGAAGTTGAGCCTTTGAACTACTAACAAGTTATCAGTCGTTAATTTATAAACCCCTCTAACCGGAAAGTCTTATATTGATTTTATTTTTTTGAGATGTAAGATAGCTTACTTTCTTTAAAAGAAAACTTTAATGTATTATTTTCTCTTTTTATCAAACTTGAAACCATACTATAATTCTTAAAAGTAGAGCTTAAATTATTATGGATCCAAACATATTATTTTATGATATTGAGAATTCATATAACTGATTCCAACTAACTCTGAATTGAGGCGTAACTATTATAGTTGTTGATGTTTGCAACTTTTATCTATACTTAATATTTACAAGAGTAAAAAATGATTTACATTATTCTTTTACTAGTGAATATTACTGTATAAGTCAAAATTTGCCCTAAGGAAACTTAGCATAAAGAAGAATTAAGGAAAATGATATGGCCGACGTCGACTAGTAAACAACGAGACTCGTGGCTGGGCAGTTAACGATGGTCGAGGTCGAGCACCAAGGACAGAGCACTAACAACTAGTTTTGTAATAAGATACTAAAGAGAATATTCCCATTGAATATCCTCTGCACGTGTACTATTATGGTTGATTAGGGATATGTCCAATATAAATAAAAAAGAAAATAAGGGGATAGGGTATGTAATTTTCATTTGATAAGAATACTCTCTTTATAGAAAAGATACAAACACAACTTTTTACGAAGATTCTACTATCTATTATTCCATATTTTTCCATTAGATCCGAGAATAGTTCTAATATTCTAGGATTTGTCTGTCATTCATTACTGTCAGATAAAAGAATCATCCACCTCATTCAATATTGGGTGAATCATTCTCCTTATTTACACTAGTGCCATTTATTGCCATTTATTACCTGATGTTCCTCTATTATTACTCAAATCTTTTGGAATATTAAATACACACTGTATTTAATTCTTCACCAGCATTATCTTACATTACCTGTGTTAACTAGTCCTAAATCTAGAAATATTATCATTAACTAGGTTTAACCCCTCATTATTTAAAATTAATTAATTTGACCGAAGGTTTACACTTTTTGGTCAACCTTTTATAGTTGTTGATGTTTGTAACTTTTATTTATACTTAATATTCACAAGAGTAAAAAATAGTTTACATTATTCTCTTACTAGTGAATATTACTGTATAAGTCAAAACTTGCCCTAAGGGAACTTAGCATAATGAAGAATTAAGGAAAATGATGCGGCCGAGGTCGACTAGTAAACAGCGGGACTCGTGGCTGAGCCGGCAGTTAACGATGGTCGAGGTCGAGCACCAAGGACAGAACACTAACGACCAGTTTTGTAATAAGATACTAAAGAGAATATTCCATTAAATATCCTCTGCACTTGTACTGTTATGGTTGATTAGGGATATGCCCGTATAAATAGAAAAGGAGATAAGGGGATAGAGTATGTAATTTTCATTTGACAATAATACTTTTTGATAAGAATAATCTCTCTCTAGAAAGATACAAACACTACCTTTTTACGAAGATTCTACTATCCATTATTCTATATTTTTCCATCAGATCCGAGAATAGTTCCAATGTTCTAGGATTTGTCTGTCATGCATTACTGTCAGAGAGAGGAATCATCCACCTCATTCAGTATTGGGTGAATTATTCTCCTTATTTACACTAATGTCATTTATTGCTTGATGTTCCTCTATTATTACTCAAATCTTTTGGAATATTAAATGCACATTGTATTTAATTCCTCGCCGGCATTATTTTACGTTACATGTGTTAACTAGTCTTAAATCTAGAAATATTATCATTAACTAGGTTTAACTCCTCATAACTTAAAATTAATTAATTTAATCGAAGGTTTACACTTTTTGGTCAAACAATTACAAACACCAGAAACCTTTTAAAGCTTCTCCAATATGCATCCACGTTAGTTAAATTATGATAATGGAAATGGACCGAGGGATTATTCCCCAGCTTGCAAAAAGGTAACGACTAAACAGTAACGGCCCAGTTGTGGGTATTTGGGTTCAAACAGTGTAGCAAAACTACTGGGCTCAATGGTAAAGAGGCCCAACAATTAAATGAAACTTCGGCTCAGATGGGATACTCCGTGCGAGTTATGTTGTAATAGCCTGTTAGGAGCTTTTTTGGGCCAAAAGTGTCTTTTTTGTTAAAAGTGTTTTTCTCAAAAGTTAAGGAGTTTGATCAAGCTTTATAGCCTGTTTGGTCAAACTTTAGAAGTGTTTGTTTCAAAGGAATTTTTTCATACTTATACAAAATTAGAAACTTTATTACCAAAAATGTCCATGTTTACATTATTACCCGACCTACCCATGTTTAGTCTACAAAATATATACAATATACCTTAAAAGCTCCCAAATCCATTATTTGTGCATTTAATCAAGGGATTTAGTTACGTCATTTTCCTTTTTTCTCTCATGTCTCCCCTCTTCTCTCCAAATTGATATATTTATGGAATCTAATCCCTGAGATCTCGAGGGATTAGATTTAGTCTTAAACTCCCAAATTCATTACTTTCTTTGAATATTCAAGTAGTTGTTTCTGCAAAAACGTGTACACACGATTAATTCGCATGGTTAATGGTCATGATCAACACAGTCGAATTCAGAGTCATTATGTTCAGAATGATTATGATTATACACATATTTTTGGTGGAAGAAAAGAGAGAATATTATAGACATATTTTTAAGAATTGTGTCCATAAGTATATACGTGATTTGAATGGATTTCAATTGAACCTAGTATTCAGAATTCTCAGCATAGCTCTTAGGACCATCACCGACATTCATGTGATATTTGCATGGCAGCTCCTTAATTTTCCTGTTATCCACGCTTGCTAAGTTTTTTTTTTTGTTTTTAATTAAATTTGGTGGAGAATCTAAAGTTTAGAGTTTTTTCAAATGCCTCCACTGTTAGTGATTTCGAGACTGAGGGGATCGAGCATGTAAATAGCTGATTTAACCAAATTCAACATATTGACACAAAATATAAATTTTGTCACGATCCTAAATCCGGACCTGATCGTGATGGCGCTTCTCGTGAAGATAAGACCAGCCGACACTTCCCATATCCAATTATTAACAGTTAAACCATAAGAAATAAATCTAAAGCATAATAAGATAATCCAAAGTTAACAGATAATAGCATAATTCACGGAAAATAACGCAACACAGCCTGATACCGGGGTGTCACTAGTCATGAGCACCTAAACAATACGGAATACTCCAAATCAAACTATAGAGTTTAATACAGAAAAACCAAGAACATGAAGAAGTAAGATAGGGAAGAGCTCCGGACTGCGAACGCCAACAGCTACCTAGAGACTCCTCGGATCCGCCTGAGCTGGAATGATCAGCACTCGGGAGCGGGACCAGATATGCATGAATCTGCACACAGGATGCAGGGAGTAACGTGAGTACTCCAACTCAGTGAGTAATAATCATAAATAAAGACTGAAAGCAGGAAATCACGTAAGGCACAAAAGCATGCTATAATGAAGCAATAAAATCATTAAAACAATAAACCAGTGAAAGATAGGTAGAAATCCTTTAAATCAAATTTAACTTCCCGAAAAGCTTTTTCAACAATTAAGCAGGTAATTGACAGTTAATTATGAAAAATAAACACATAAAGGTTCGCCCCTCGGGCACAATATCAATAAATTCGCCCCTCGGGCAACATCTCAGAATAGTACCAGCCCCTCGGGCTCAATCTCATATCACAATGGGTACCCGCGCTCACTGGGGGGTGTACAGACTCCTGGAGGGGCCCCTTACGGCCTAAGCGCAATATCAAGTCATCTCGTGGCATCATCACTAGGCCCTCGGCCTCATATCAATCAAGCCACCTCGTGGCGTACATATCTTAGGCCCTCGGCCTCATAATCAGTATCAAGTGTTTCCTCACAATATAGGCCCTCGGCCTTACTCATTCAAAATCCTCACAAGCCACTCGGGAAATAGTAAAACATGATTCTCAGCCCAAAAATATCATTTAAAAGTTCATGTAAGTATTAAAACAGAGTAAACATGGCTGAGTACGAAAAACAGTGAAATATAACATGACTGAGTTCAAGTATAAAGTCAAAACAGTGAGGAAATACCAGTAAAAATCCCCGAAGGGTTCAAATAGTTGGCACAAGGCTCAAGTATGGCATTCAGCCCAAATCATGACGATAGAAACAGTGCACGACCCCACGCTCGTCACCAAGCGTGTGCGTCACTTCAATATAGCACAACGATGTGCAAGTCCACGGTTTCATACCCTCAGAACATCATTTACAATCATTACTCACCTCGAACCGGTCAAATCTCTAACTCGCGAGCCTTTGCCCCTCGAATCGGTCTCTACTCGCCTCGAATCTATCCAAAATCAGAATAAGGACATCAAAATATGCTAAGGGAACGAAGCCCAAGCGAAAATAATCAAAATACGACACAAATTCCAAAATTACCAAAACCCCACCCCTGGCCCACATCTCGGAATTCTATAATTTTTACATCAATAGATTCCTTATCTCTCCACGAGTTCATACATATCAAAAGTTCTGAAATCCGACCTCAAATGGTCTTTCAAATCCTCAATCAAAGGTCTAAATTTTCAAGCCCTAGTTCTTCAATTTTTGGCTTAATTTCCATGATTATTTAGGTGAAATTCACATTAGAATCGAGTTTAAATCCAAGAATCTTACCTCCAAGTGATTCCCCTTGAATCCCTCTTCAATCCCCTTCAAAAAGCTCCAAAAACGATCAACAATAGAAGAAATAAATCCCAAAATCGCAGACAAGACGAGTATTTAAACCTTTCCTTCATCGCGATCGCGGGACATCCTTCGCGATCGCGAAGCACAAATTCTCACCTCTCAAAATTAATCCTCTGCGAACGCGTAAAATCCCATGCGAATGCGATGCTCGAGCATCTAAAATCCCCAGCTTCGCGAACGCACTAAGCAAACTGGACTGCCCCCTACAACAGCTCTACGCGATCGCGAAGAGTAAAAACTCTGCAACCGCTGAACTCCAAAATCTGCAACTAGGGGTGTTCATAGTTCGGTTTGGATCGGATTTTCCTTAAAAAGAAACCAAACCAAGTAAGTCGGATTTTCAAATATTAGAACCAAACCGAACCAATTAAGTCGGTTTTTCCTCGATTCGGTTTATGTCGAGTTTTGTCGGTTTTCAGTTTTTTCGGTTATTTGTCGGGTTTTCTTAAATATAAGACATACACTACCAAACACATATTCCGGTGACCACATTTTCAACGTAACACTATCAAATCTATTGCTCTTTGAGAAATCTATTATTTACCAAGATATATTGATGATAATTTAATCAAATAGTGATGAATAATTTAATGACTCAATTAAAAATATATTATTTTTAACATGAAATGGATTCTTACACTTAACAAAAGAAAACTACCAATCAAACTAGAATGTAAAGGTAAAGAACTATACTAAAAGTGCAAACTATTAACATTTACTATAAATTTTCTGAAACTTTGTATAAAAGTATACATATATATAAGTGTAATAATAAATTTGAAATAGCTGATCTTATAGTCGGTTTGGTTCGGGTTTTTTCGGTTTTTTTCTGATTAAAACCAAAACCAAACCAAATTTGATCGATTTTAAAATTCAAAACCAAAACCAAACCAAACCAAAAAGTATCGTTTTTTTGGTCGGTTTGGTTCGGGTTTTCGGGTTTTTATGAACACCCCTATCTGCAACTCTCCAAGGCATGAAATGGTCCGATTGAACCATCTGAAACTCACCCGAGGCCCCGGGACCTCAACCAAAGGCACCAACATATCCCAAAACCTTATTCAAACTTGTACAAATCTTCAAAACACCTCAAACAACATCAAATCAACCAAAACACATCGGATTCAAGCCTAAGTTTTCAAAATCTTCCGAATTTCGCTTTTAATCAAAAACTCAACCAAACCACATCCGAATGACCTGAAATTTTGCACACACATCCCAAATGACACAACAGAACTACTACAACTCTCGGAATTCCATTCCGACCCCTATATCAAAATCTCGCCTACCGACCGGAAATAGCCAAAATCCACTTTCGCCAATTCAAGCCCAAATCTACTCCGGACCTCCAAAACTCATTTCGATCACGCTCCTAAGTCCCAAATCACCTCCCGAAGCTAACCAAACCATAGGAACTCATATCCGAGCCCTCTAATACATAAGTCAACATCCGGTTGACTTTTCTTACTTAACCTTCCTCAAAAGAGACTAAGTATCTCAAACCTTACCAATTCCTTTCCGAATTCAATCCGACCAACCCGATACCACATAACACGGATAAACAAAGCATAAAGAAGCATAAATGAAGAAAACATAGCGGTAACTCATGAGACGACTGGTCGGGTCGTAACAAATATACATATTGTTTACATTATTATTTCTACCCAATTAAATACAACTACAATATCATACAACTTGAATAAAATTTTTATTAAAATTTTATACAATATGTCTTTTGTATTTTTTGTATCAGATTTATTGTCACGACCCAAACTGAAGGGCCATGACTAGCACCCGATCACACTTGCCGAGCACCAACGTACATTTCATCTAACCTTCATTATTATCTTTTAAGGCTGACGAGATCAATATAAATGGTAGACCTAGATCATGGACAACCAGCAATAAAATATGACGGCATGAACATACATAGCAGGGGATGACCAGACAATCAAGAAACTACGTATAAGATATGAGCTACCTCGCTACTATGAAAGACTATACAACAAAAACTAGCCGACAAGGCATACCAAACTATACATGAGACGACACCTGTCTATGAGCCTCTAACAGAACATAAGTGTTGCAACATAGCCGGAACAGGGCCCCGACATACCCATAATGTCTATAACAAAAATTGCATACCAAGACCAAGGCAAGTCCGGAGAAGGGATCTCGCCAATCACCGCTGAACTGGACAGTCTACTATAGTGGGGGAGCTGCACCTGCCTGTCTATCAGGACCTGCAGCATGACATGCAGCGTCCATAAATAAAAGGACGTTAGTACGAATAAAGTACTGAGTATGTAAGGCAAGGAACCATAAATGCGTTCAGTAATGTAAGCAAGGATAGAGAATATACAACCTGTAACATCTTAGTACCTCTGAGGGCTACTTACATGAAATGCATGATACATATGTATAAATACATAAACCTTTAAAGCATTCGCCTCTGTGGGCATCATCATCATCATATCGTACCCGGCCATAATAGGCTCGGTAGAATCGTACCCGGCCACGTGGAGCTCGGTAAAACCCAACTGATCAGTGGTTGCACAATAGGTGCCGTACCCGGCCAACTATAGCGTGGCTCGGTAGAGTAAAATAGATACATATATATAATGCATGCTCGACTCATGGAATCACATTCTAAACCTTTCGGAGTGACGTAAGGTCGGTATCCTCTGTACACGTTATTAGGACTAACTCTTCACTATGAACCTTATAAGAATCAGGAAGTACCAACAACATTGATAACATAAGACTAAGAGAAGCAACATTAACATCAATCGTTCCATAAGAGGGAAAACAATGTAAGTACTGCTAGCTTCTAAGAGTAGAGTATCTTGGAAGATCGTTCATTACATTATGTGCAATCGGAGTCGTGCAAAAGAAGGAAAGGGATAGCCTCACATACCTTGTATATACTTCCCCAATCTCAAGCTATGCAATTGTCAAAACTCCTTAGTCTACAATAAGAGAAACGATACTATCGTTATCATTTAAGCGTCATAACTATTATGTATCGACCACAACCTATTTTACGATGAAACGGACAGCACCTCCCCTATATATATATGACCTCACACCATTCAAAATAGTCACCAAACAGCCCAAACAACATCAATAATAAACATATTGAGCCTCCCAATATAGTCCACACACAGCCTAATCACTCCATACATACGACGACCACCGTAGTCGTGTCAAACAATCTGGAAATGTTACGAATAACTATCAGCCCATAACCCTACATATATATGGTGTTTCCCCACACCCTTCCTCCTCCAAAACTCCACAAGATAGTAGTAAAATACGCAGCCCAACAACAACGCAAAACAGTCCACAAAACAATAACATTACTACCAAACCTTTCGATATATATCTCACAAGTTCTAGCTTCAATGGCTTAGCCGCAACTTGGATAATCTTAAATACATATAGAGTAAGAGGTTCCTTACCTTTATACAGAAAGAACAACTCCAATTTGACCTTAAATTTCCATGAAATATCCCTCCAATGCTGCCACAACAACAAAAAAGCAAAACTAGCGATCAATTAGTGTTTTTCGGCACTAGAATCACTTTAGAAGGCTTGAAATCACCTAGGATTGATATTAAGAACATGAGGGAGTATTTACAGAACATAAACCCTTTAAAACAACCTCCCACACGGGCTGGAACGACACAAAAATGAGCAACAACAAGAAGAACAAGAGACTTACTAGCGCCACGGAATTCCCGACACTTGATTTGTGTTGTTTGCCCTTTGTTTGGGTCTTGAATCTTGAGAGAACCTTGAGAGGATGTTCCTAGGGTTCTAAGGTCTGAAAATAGTGAAAAGAAATGACTTAAAACGGGTTGTAGTCATCCTATATAGGTCCAAATATCTTAAACCGACTTAGTGGGCCCCATAGAGAGGTGCTTGGCGCAGTCTCGCGAAAACGCGAATATCTCTCTACTCCGAGATCGTATCGATGAACGGTTTAATGCGTTGGAAACTAGACTCATAGATCTTTAATTTGGTGGGTAGATCACCCCGTAATTCCTTGTAAATTATGAGAAAAGATTAGAAACATTTGACCTAATGTTTAAGTAAAATTATGAACCTAAGTTGCGACAACTTTTGTCGACTTTTGTTTCATAACTCGTTTGACTTCAAGACTTATGATACGGATATTATATGATTAAAATACCTTAATAAATGACCTATTGAGTGTATTAAGCACCGCTAGATTACCTGAAAATACGAGTTACAACATCCTTGATTCGTTTAACTTCTAATACTGGTTAATCACCCTTATACACTCTTGTATCACTTAAGACCAATAGGATTGACTTCTTATCATCTCAAAGATAATTCCTTCTTGGATTTATGTTAACTACTATATGGCATGAACTAACACATGCGGATATGGGTTGTAACATTTATACATAGTAAAAATAAATTTCATACAACTAATTATATATTATACAACTTATCTACGACTTATTTACAACTTTCATACATTATTTCTACCTAGTTATATACAACTACAATATCATACCACGTAAATATAATTTTTATACAAATTTTATACAATATGTCTTTTGTATATTATATATCTGATTTATACAAAAAATAAATTTCATACAACTAATTATATATTATACAACTTATATACACTTTCATACATTATTTCTATCCAATTATATACAACTACAATATCATACCAATTAAATACAATTTTTATACAAATACTGTTCAACTTCCATACAACATTTAAATAAATAAAAAATATAAAAAACAAAATACAATTTTTCTATAATTTTACTACAATTTCGTAAGTATAATGTTTGTCATGTCTTCTTCTTCTTCGAGTTTCAATCTCAAATTCAGCCAAAATCAAGTCTAATCTTCACCAAAACACTCTCGAAATTGAGATATAAACTCCAAATCATATTCCCGATTGTCTGCAACAACACCCAATCCAAACAAATAATGGTTTTTGAAAACCCAAATTCAAATTCAAAGCTTCAAAGCTTTTAATGGCTGTTAATTCCAAACAAATAATGGTTTTTGAAAACCCAAATTCGAATTCAAAGCTTCAAAGTTTTTTAATGACTGTTAATGATGGAATTACTGCTCTCTTTTCCTTTGTTTTACATTACTGGAATTAGGGATTGAGAGATTGAGAGAGACGCAGAGAGAGAGAGAGAAAGGGAGAGAGAGAGAGAGAGCGCATGAGAGAGAAAAAGAATAAGGATGGAAAATAATTGATTCATAATATAAAGGGATACTCATTTAATTCCTAAAGTGTATATAATTGGTAAATTTGTGTATAGAAGGTAATTAAATTGAAACATGAGTACGGGGTAATAAAGTTTCCATAGTGTATAGGTATGTAAAAATTCCTTTTTCAAAAGCATTTTTCTCAAAAGTACTTTTGGTGGAAGCAATTTGTGTTTGGCTAATTAATTTGAAAAACACTTTTGAGCAGCAATTAGTGTTTGGCCAAACTTTTAAAAAGTACTTCTAAGTGTATTTTTCTCAAAAGTGCTTTTGGAAAAAAAATATTTTTTTTTTGCTTCTCCGAAACTGTTTCGACTTAAAAACGACCCTCTAAAAGCTTTGCCAAGTACTTCAACTTTGAAAAAAAAGTGTGTTTGGAAAAAAATATTTTTGAACTTGGAGAAGATTTGCCAAACAGGCTATTAAAAGGAGAATTTTTTTAAGCAGAAGCAAAAAGCAGTTTAAGAAGCCAAAAAAGGTGATTTTTCCTAAAAGTACTTTTTTAAAATTTTTTTGAGAAAAATACGCTTAAAAGTACTTTTTTAAAGTTTGACCAAATATTAATTGATGTTCAAAAATATTTCTTAAAACTAATTAGTAAATACAAATTACTTTTCATTAAAAGTACTTTTAAAAAAAATACTTTTTGAAGAAAATAATTTCCAAAATAAGAAGCTGACCAATCATACTATAAGACTGATTGTGCAAATTAGAGCTTTTCACGTAATAGATGTGTACTCAATTCTAATATAAGTAATATTTCAAAAAAAAAAATCTAATATAAGTAGTTGTTAGGGTAGTAATGTGTAAATGGAAAAGGTGAGGGGGGCAATTTGCAAGAGAAACTTGTAACTGGACAAAGTCGGGCAGTTTGTGTACGTGGGGAACAAATAGAAGGTTGCCGTTTCGAACTCCCTACACGTGCTTTACAACCAAGTGAACCATTTGCATGCAGTATTAATGAAGCTGCAGCTCTGTGTTCGATGGTCCAAATTCCCGAAATTGCCCCTATCTCCATACCCGTTTCTTCCCCATAAATAAATTCTTTTCTTTTTCCTTTCTTTATTTGTTTTCAATTTACACTCCTCTCTCTCTATTAATTTTCACTTTCCGTTTTTTAATTTTCTTTAAGTAGTCAATTTTAAAGTTAAATCACACACACATATACAACAATTTTTAATATAAAAATTTAAGATTTTAGCCTACGAATTTGATTATTTTTTAGAAATAAAATATGATTTTTTAAACGAAAAAGCACAACAAAAGATAAAGTAAGAATTTGTTAAAAAAAATGATCTTCGCTGAACTTTGAATATGAATTATTAAATAAAAAAACCTAATATTTGAATATAATTTTTTTAAAAGTACAACCTATGCTCTTTGCATTTGTGTATATTTTTATTTTTGGCCTTTTTCGTTTTAATAATTGGATAGACTTTTAATTACTATTTGCTTATTTCCCTCCTTTTATGAAAGAAATACGAATTTAAACATCTTTCTTACTTTATTTAAAGCGAAAGTGTTAAAAATACCACTAAAGAGTGTGGTGCAGGACTACGAGGTCTCAAGTTCGAGTCTTTTGAGTATGTAAATATTTGTGGTAGGTAGTACTATATCCCGAATTTCAATGTTGAAGTCAAATGACCAAATTCGTAATTCCACTGCCAGTCACATGAACCATTTGCCTATTTCTTCTTCTAACCTCCGTCAAAAACATGGAACCGAAAAAACAAAGCTAAAAGAGCAGAGCAAGAACTTAAAAAGAACCAAAAAATGGAAAAAGGAGGGGGTCTCAGTCTAACATACGCTTTGAGCGTTACAATTCTAACATGCGCATTTTTTCTCCTTTCATTCCAACATGCAGCAGCAATAATTCCAGAAGATTTCAAAATCCGGCAAGTGATCACCGACGACCAAAACTACCCAACAACCACAGCTTCCGCCGTTAACCACCAGCACAACCTCCTCGGCACCGCCACCGAGCACAAGTTCAAGTCATTCATACAAGAATACAGCAAAGAGTATACTACACGCGAGGAGTACATACACCGTCTCGGGGTTTTTGCTAGGAATCTCTTAAAGGCAGCTGAACATCAAGCTTTGGATCCTACGGCTGTTCATGGAGTTACTCAGTTCTCTGACCTAACGGAAGAGGAATTTGAGAGGATGTATATGGGCGTTAAAGTTGTTGACCGGGCGACTTCCTTGTTGGGGCAGGGACACGCGCCGCCGCTGGAAGTGAAGGGATTGCCGGAGAGTTTTGATTGGAGAGAGAAAGGTGCTGTAACTGAGGTCAAGATGCAGGTGAGTTGTACGCTATCAGTATGGAAAAAGCTTGCTTTGGTTTAATTTTTGTGACTTACTAATTATTACATAGTTTCCAAATATTTGAATTTGTTTAAAAAACTTAGAGAATACTTTAGTCTGGCCAAAATTAAAAAGCTTAACCATCGAAACCACACAAATTGGGACAGAGGGATTTATACATTGACAGTATATGTAAATTTTTTGATACTATTTATCTCATAGCTATAGCTACCGTCCATAGAAGTGAGATTAATAATCCGAAAATGAAAATAAAGCAGATTCTTGCTACATTATTGATACATTGATACATACATTAAAATACATTGATAGTATAAAAATTGTCACTGTGTATAATTAAGTAACTCCAATTTGCAAACCTCAAAACAAAAGCATATGCCAATTTTGCGTAAAATTAGTAAGTTTTTGCAAACGATTTAAATCTTTCATGAATGTACTTTCTTATTTAGCCTTTAGAGAGTTGATTAGTATAATTTGTTAAGTGTTAAGTGAGCTGATCAGCTGATGCATTAAGATTCGTACTTTTATAACAAACTCAAACAATTAGAAGCTAAATGAAAACATTAGTAGGTGTTATGGTGTTTTTTACATTTCAGAATATCAAGATGATGTATGTTTTTTAGTTTTCTACTCGGTGTTCGGCCCGGCCCGAGTAATTCGTGCCAGGAAGTCCCACCTTGGAGGCGACTCTATTCCCAGACTTGAATCAGCTTTCATGAGATACTCTCTATTACGGATGTACTACTTTTAAAAGCTCATAAAGACTACTTTGGATGAGCGATATTTATCGCATGATTACAGATGAATTAAATCTTTTGTTGTGACTAATAATGTTCTAGTTCCTCTAGCAAACAAAATTGAAAATCCTAGCTATGAGCAACATGCATGCTTCTTGTTCTACTTGTATATTTGTAATATATTTGAATCATATTGTAGAAATTCCTATATCCTAGAGAGGGGTCAAAACAGAAGTTATTCTGGTTAATTATAGTGATATTCATTGATTCATGAATGCAGGGGACTTGCGGGTCGTGCTGGGCGTTTAGCACTACTGGATCCATTGAAGGAGCCAACTTCATTGCTACCGGCAAGCTTCTTAATCTTAGTGAACAACAGCTTGTAGATTGTGATCACACGGTTAGCTTTTCTCAGATTTGTATATCAAATACCCTGCTTTGTGACTTTGTTTTGTACTTGGTACCGTATACATTTGTGAATTATGACCTTTCTTTTTCTTGTCTAAAGTGCGACATAAAGGACAAAAAAGCTTGTGATTCCGGATGCTCGGGAGGCCTAATGACGAATGCTTACAAGTACTTAGTTGAGGCAGGAGGAATAGAAGAGGAAGATTCATATCCATATACTGGTAAACGTGGCGATTGCAAGTTTAATCCAGACAAAGTCGTCGTAAAAGTTTCAAATTTCACCAATATTCCCATCGATGAGCAACAAATCGCTGCTTATTTAGTCAATCATGGACCACTCGCAGGTAAGCACCCCTCATCGCAACCATTTCTTGATATGACACGTGCACGAAGATCTCCACTAGACTAAAGGGTACTTGAAAATTTGTTTGTGTAGTCGGGTTGAACGCGGTGTTTATGCAAACGTACATCGGAGGTGTATCGTGCCCGCTAATATGTGGAAAGAGGTGGATTAACCATGGCGTTTTACTAGTTGGTTATGGCTCGAAGGGGTTCTCGATTCTGAGGTTGAGCAACCAGCCATATTGGATCATAAAGAACTCGTGGGGAAAGCGATGGGGCGAACACGGCTACTACAAGCTTTGTAGAGGACATGGCATGTGTGGAATGAACACAATGGTTTCAGCTGTTATGACCCAAACCTCCTAAGAAGATGAATGAGTAGGTCTAAAGTCTCTGCTCCTAAACTCTTTCAAGTTATAATAATTTGTAGTATATTTTAAAATGGTTCTATCTCTCTTCTTAAACTTCATGTATAAAGTTTTCTTCTCTTTTAGACTTGAAAGTAGCTTGGCCGCTACGACTATGGATTCTAAATTATGTGGTTTTTATTAATGTTGTTCCTTTTTTCCTCTTTGTCCTTTCTTGAGTCGAGGGTCCGTCAAAAACATGCTCTTTACCTTCACCAGGTAGGGTTAAGGTTTGCGTGTACATTACTCTCCCGGACCCCACTAATAGTAATACACTGGATTTGATATTGTTGTTGTTGTTATTGGTTAATGTTGTGTAGTCTATCGATTTATTTCATTATGTTTCTTAATTTATGATGTTATAATCTTTTCATGATGATTATATGAGTGCCTAGTTTGATTATGATTATCTAATCATCATTAATGCATTTAGGTTAGAATGTAAAGTAGTCTTTTAAGATTGGCTTTAACGAGCCTTATATTGCGCAAAAAAAGAGAGAATGACAAAGTTATCCACAAAAACAAAACTATTTATTTTTGTCTGCCCATTTATTTTTTTACCCATAAATTAATTACATTTTCTATCCATAGTAATTTTTGTGGGGAAGTTTTTTTATTATTCAATTCTTTTTTATTTCTATGCTTCTTTTTTTCCTTTTTTCCTTTTTCTCATTTTCTTCTTTTTTTTTTTTTTCCTTTTCTAATTTCATTTAACTTCTTTTTTTTATATCCTTTTTCTCTTCATAATCTAATTTCCTTTACCGTTTTCACTATTTTTTTATACAATAAAAATAATAATTGATATAGTAAATATTTGTTAACCTTTTTTTAATATAACTAGTACAATATCTTTTTTTTTCTTTCTTATTTTTTAAATTCAATTATTAAACTGAAATAATATCAGTTGTCACTTGATCTAATTCACTGAATATCACATTGACTGTTGCTAAGCACCATAAATTACATAATCAAATTCTAAGAATCAACACGTGATTGCCATGCCAACCTTGATCTCCTTCCCTATAAATATCAGTACACACTCTACCATTAGCAGTAACACAATCAGTTATAGAGCAAGAAAATATAATCTACGGCAACCAAATCTCCATATATACTAGTTAGAATAAAAATGATAATAAAATATTGAAAAATGCAACAAAAGTATAAGTAGCAAAAAAGATTTCTAGTACCATGTGATACCAATATGGTATATATGTATACCAACAGGGCATATGAGTTCTCTAGAATATTGCAACAATCTGCGACTATACTACTGTACCAAAACATTAAAGGACGCAATAAAAGTATGAGAAAATTATATGCTCGTATTGCAAGCTAAATATTCGTAAAACAACTTTGCTCATTTCGTATATTAAGAAGGTATATAGTTGTATAAGGTCGTTCCAACAATTGCCTATAACTATAAAAATTATTACATAATACATATAATTTATGTCCATCGGCACACAAAAATTCCAGCACTGCAACTCATGTTCATATAAATAATTTCATAATATAATTCACTTAAAATGCAGCTAAAACAACCAAAACAATGTTCAAATTACGATATGATTATGATACAAATATGACATATAACTATACTAACATGGCATACAATTTTACTAGTTAATTCTCGGCAACTATATGATTATACTACTATTACATAACACACATGCATAAAGAGAGAAAAAAATAGTGTATCACATATTAATATAATAAGGCATTTCAAGATATTATACTATATTACTATTATTAAAAGAAAATCAAATATTGTACCAATTAAATGCAGCTAATACAACCAAAAAATGATTCAACTAGCATATGATACCAATATAATATATAGCTATACTAATAGGGTATATAGTTGAAATGAATTGTATACTAAAATAATATATTTGTATACTATTTGAGTATACAATACAAATTCGTCTTCTTCTCTGGTTCAACTATATTTCAACCCAAATTTCTAAAATCTACTACAATACCAAATTGACTAAAACTTTAGCTACAACTTCCAATCAACTTTCCAAACAAACTCATACAGGATCAGATCAAAACAATTAAAAACTCAAACAAATCAAGTTATGAGTTTCAAGCTTCAAGGTCCTTCAATGGTGGATTTAAATTTTTGTACAATAAATCTCCAAAAACCAGCATCAAAGGTACAATCTACACATCAAAGAACAATAACTAACGAATTTCAACAGTAAAACACTATAAAAAATCAGATCTGGCATTTTGAACTCATCCATATGGAGTTTTAAAAATTGATATGTTCTTCCTATGAGGAAATGTGTAAGTTTCAAAACGTCACCGCGTTAAATTAAGAAAAATGGCTTAAAAGTGGTTAGCAAAATAGTGTTAGTTTTATGAAAGCTTCCAAAAAACATTGTTTCTTGCTCAACTTTTTTTCTTCTTGTGAGTTCTTTTTTTTTTTTTGGTACCTAAGACTTCGCCAATATACCTAGAAGAGTGACTGCCGAAGCAAAAACAAATACAGTTGTGAACTTTAAAATTTGAAGGAAGGTAAAATGAGGAATAAGAAGAAGAGGAACATAATAAAGACGGATAAATAGTTTGGGGCGCATGAATAGGAGTAGTAAATAGTTTGGACTTGGGCATTGTAGAGTAAATAGTTTGAAATTAATAGGTATAAAGTGAGATTTTCTCCAAAAAAAAAAGGGTTGGGCCTAAGCTAGTAGAGAAAAATTTATTATAATATATGATACAGTGTATTAAATAAGTGGCTAGTGGACTAATTGCACATTATAAATTAAGAATTTGAAATACGTAATTTTGATTAGTTAATTATAAATAATAAAGTGGGCCAAGCCCACAATTTACTAGTTGATCTGGTGAGATTTGTCTAGGGTATATAGTTGAAACTTAAGTTTCTAATTAGGAGAAGGAAAAAAATATAAGAAGAAACCAAATAGTGCAGGTTGACGGCACAAACGAGTATTCACTATTAGCACTGATTTTGAATGAGCTTTTGTGGAGAATCTTTTGTGAAGGAATGAGGCTAAAATACTAATCAAATTGAGGCTATTGGAGGTTGTTTGGTTGGCGTTCTAAACGTTGCGAGGTTTGAACACTATCCGTTAGCGAGGTAAGTGAGACTTTAAGCTTTGGGTGCTTGCTTTTCTAAGATCCATTTTGAAAGTATATTTTTTTTGCTTGGTCCATGTGTTGGAACGAGCGTGCACTTGGCAGAATTGGTGGTCTTTGACTAGCCGCAAATATATATTATTTAAAAAAAACTAAAATTATTTAATAAGTGATTTGTAGTGTAGTGTGATGTGACGTAGCCTTGTGCTATGGCGTTGGGGCATTAGAAATTATTTTTTCACTGTCGTAATATATTTGGGGCATTGTGTATGCCGTCGCTATATATTTGGGGCATTGTGTATGCCACCGTGATAGATTTGGGGCACTGTGTATGCCATCGTAATAGATTTGGGGCATTGTGTATGCTGCCGCTATATATTTAGGGCATTGTGTATGCCGACGTGATATATATGAGACATTGTGTATGTCGCTGTGGTAGATTTGGAGCATTGTGTATGCTGTTGTGGACTCGTTGGGGTGTTTGGTTAATTTCCTGCACTGCCGTTAATGATAAGTCCTTAGTGTAGATTGTGTTGAGATATATTTAGTATGATGTTGAATAATTGTTTGGACCTTATAAAGTAATTATATGGTGCAAAATTTCCGTGCATATTATTTCCGTGCTCTTTGTGTGTTTGTATTTTCTAACATTTGTTCCAGAAGTATTCAGTGTGGCGGGTCGAGGATCTTACTGGGTTATATTTACGTATAACTCACTCCTTACCTGCATGTCGATGCAGATACTATTAGTGAAGATGGAGCTAGTAGCTGATGAATTCGCTATAGTTGATTTAGTTATTGAGGTGAGCCGCCACATTGTTCGTGGAGGCTGCCAAAAGAGTCTTTATATTTATTTATATGATGTCTTTTGTAATTCTCTTAGATGCTCCATGGTCTAGTGTGGGATATGGGCTAGAGTTTTAGTATAATATTTCAAGATATTAATTGTTCGTAATTAATTGTCAGATTATTTGAATACTCATTTGATTAATCAAATACTGCAAATTAATGGATAAGGTAAGAAAATATGGTTCGCCTGGCGCATGTGATGTTAGCTGGGTGCCAGTCACGTCTAGGGGATAGTTTGTGACGTGAAAAAGTTGGTATCAGAGCTTAGGCTTTAAGTCTGGGTCATGGAGCAGTGTTTAGTAGAGTCTTTTCATGAGTATGTAGGCGCTTATACTTATGATCTTGAGGCTACTAAGCATTTAGGATGTTTTTCCTTCTTTTATTCCTCATTCGTGCGTCAAGCTGAATCGAGTTTATTCTTAGAATGTCCCTTTAGCAAATGGCTAGGTCATGTGTGTCCTTTTATGCAGGACGACGCAGTTTATTTGGAAATTTATAATAATATATGGGCGATTTAGAGTCGCTTTTAGTACATGAAATGTTATATGCGTTTGATAGTTGAGAGTTGTTTTAAATTTTGGGGTTATTCTATTTTCGAAGGAATGTGTACTAAAATTCTTTTTTAAAAAAAGTTTGAGATTTAGTCAAATTTTTGGATGTTGATAATCTGTATGAATTGTAAAGTGGTTTAAGGATTTAATATTTAATTTTTCTGAAAGTGACTTATTCAATATTTGAAGTTGCGGATACAACTCCATGTTATGAGTTTGATTTGGAGAAGAAAAGATTTAAACGTAGAAGTAAGAAGTGTAAGGTAACAATAACTTAAACACATCTAGACTGTTAGGCTTGGTGCGAAAGACATTCTGAGGAAGGTGCTTATAAGGTTTCAAGCTTAGTGCCTTTTGAAGTGATTTGATATTACTAGTGATATCGTGATGGTAAGGTTTTAAGTGTAATACTGGCATGCCTATTCTTATTTAAATATAATGAGGATGTCATTGATAGTGACACAATGTGATATAAAAGGCACAACCTATTCTATTTGGGGTCCGTTAATGAATTCCGATCTGTGAAAGAAAGTGAGACTTGAGTATTGTGAGCACGTGATTTTTGCCCTATATATGAATTATTCCCAAAAATTTAAACAAATTGATTCCTTTCATCATTTTGCAATTTTGTGAATTTTGTGTTATTTTCTGTCAATTGTTTGCATTTTATTTGTGCATTTTTAATTCATATGAAAGATACAAAATACATTTGGCATTTGTTTGAGATTTATTATTTTAGGATTAAGTAGTAGTTTAAGTTGCTTGAAAACAAAGAAAATAACAAAAATAGCCCACTTTTGCATTTTTAATTGTTTAATTGTGAATTCGTCGCGAAGTAGATTTTAAATAATTTTAGGATTTAATTAGGACTTTATTTTAATTTTTGCATTTTTGTAAATCAGAAAATACATAAATACAAAAAATGAGAGACCCAAGTTGTGCCATTTAATTCACTTCTTCAACCCAAATACACGACCCAGTAGCAGCCCAACCCACCCCAATACCCGGTCCACCTGTTACTAAACCAAAACGACACCGTTTCGGTGCTTATTAATCCAGACCGTCGAGGTAACCATTGAGAACTGACCAAAATTTGATATATAACTGTCTGAACCCCTTCACCCCCTCGTCTCATCTCCTTCATCATACCCTAAACCAAATCCCGTAACGCCACCGGCGGCGATGCCCCTTTCACGTCCAAAACTACACCCTAGAACCATCTTTCTCGCCTCTTCCCAACCCCCATATTAGTTTTTCTCGAATCCCATCCAATTGGTTCGAATCTCCGATCGAAACTTTTCCGGCCATGACGCCACCTCGTCCAAATGACATCAAATTCACACCAGGTGTTCACCTCCCTCCCTACATCACGTATCCATGCCCATTTCACTTCGAATGTTCCCCGTTTGTTTCGAATCTTTAATCGAAGTCTGACCAAGAACCCTAAGTGCTCCAAATTACTTCAAATTGGTACTACATGGTCCTCGGGCTCTCCTCGTGACGAATTCAACGTTATTGGCCCTCGAATATCATTGGAATTGGACGAATTTCAGACCAGTAAGTTTCTTAGAATTTTTCTTTTGTTTTTTTTCTTCTATGTTGTTTTATTCATATTGTTTTCTTCCCCATGTTTTCTTTGTGTCATTAATGGATTTGGGTTCAATGTTATCTATCTAGGGTTAGTAGTTGAATTTGTTACTATTTGGATTATTGTCCGAAATCTGTTAATTGTTAGTTCGTCATTAGTTAAGAGTTGATTCTTGTTTAGTGTTTAGTTTAGTTAAATTTTTGGCATTCTATTTCTCCAAGATGATTGATGTTGCTAGGATTCAGTTCTCGTTTTAGTTAGTTAATTTTTTCATTTTGGTTTAGTTGTCAAGAACAGTTCCTTAATAGGTTTAATTGTGCTTTAATTGTTTAAGATGATACAATCTGATTTCATATTGAATTTGTGATGGTCGCTTGATGAAGTGTTTGGACTGTTGATGGTAAATGGTAACTTGAAGTTAAATATTCAGTTTGGATTTAGGATTTGAACTTGAACTTGGTTGGATATAGATGGATAATTTGGTTTATTGATTAACCACAGTTAAGTTCAGGCCAAGGAACTTGATGTGTCAGGATGGTAGTTGCAAAATAAGTTCAGGGGCAGTTTAGGTAATTGAAATTGGACATGAAAGTTGTAGGTTAGAATAGAAGGCCTCAGAATCTTCAATAGGGTCAAGTGTAGGTTTTCAGTAATTGTAAGGTGTTAACTTGAGTCACAAGCTAAGAAATAAGGGACTAATTGAATAAATAGATAGGGACTGACATAGAAAACAGAAAATAAGGGCTGCCCTCAGCTCTGCCTATAAAAGGCATGCCTAGGTGCCTTAATGCACAATGTTGGGGAACCCCAAAAAATTCCCCCCAAATACTCCTCAAGCCTCACAGATCTGAAAATTCAAATTCAGAAAAAATAAAATAAAAAATACAAAACAACCCAAAATCTGCGAAAAATCCAAAAATGCACGGCTTCATTGAAGAATTGTAGTTTCAGAGGAGTTTTGGGTTCATTCTCGAGTCTGTGTGGTTAATTTGAAGTTGCTTTGAGTTGATCTGTGAGCCTTGTTTGACTTAAACGCCTCTGGATTATTGATTCTACTTTCTGGGCTGTTTGGATTGTGTATCTGCTGCTGCTGATCCTCTTCTCTTCTCGTTTATTCTAATCCCAGGTACACGCTCAAGGCTGATCTGATGTAAATGTTGAATTGAAATGCTGAAATGAGCTATTTCTCCTGGAACATGCGTATTCAAACTGCTATAAGAGGATAGATAATAGACAATTTGTACTTGCTTAGTTTTAGTTTTGATTTGTGTTTACTTTGTTTAATTGGACTGAAAAATGGACTGTATAAACTGCTACTTGTTAGATTCACATGAATTTTCCCTATTAGGTTAACAGAATAGGTAACGTTAGTAGTAGTTAGGTTCTTGTTAGTTGTATTTCGCAAATCTGTTAAAAGTAATTCAGAACTGAGATAAAACATTTAGTAGTGTTTTCGTTTTCAATTAACAGCACTGTACTGAATGGTGGCGATTTTGTTAGTTTGCTAATTCAAACGTGTTAGTTTTTGGGCTTGTATCACTATAACCATTAGTATTAGTATGAAGTGGTGATTAGCTTGTGGTTTGTTCTGTCACAGTGGTTAATTTCAGAGTAGGCAATTAGTTAGTGACGATAATTCAATCAAAAAACAGAAGCATCAGAATGTTTGGATTTGTTTAAATTTGGAAATGGTGTACTTGCAACTACATGAAATCACATACGTCTGGCAATTTTTTTTTTTTTAAAAAAGTGATTGGCTCAGTTTGTTGTTGCACTCCTAGGTTCAAATAAATTTCATAATGTGTGATTAATTGGCTGTTGACAATTTCAGAATAAGTCCGTTAGCCTGTCAAATGCACGAACTGAGTGTGTATGCAAAAACACACCTGAATCAGAATGTTAAGCCTGGATCGGAAGTTCAATTTGAATTTTACTGTGTATTACTCTATTGGGCTAAGCTTGAAACCCCAAAGCATTGCTGAATTTTGAATGAGAGTCAAGGGTCCAAATATAGTAACATTTAAACTATAATTAAACTAGGACCTGTGTTTTGTTATGGGAGACAAAAAATACAAATAGAAAATCATAGTTGCTTTTAGGTTTACCTTTTAAATAATGAATGAGATGAGTCTCGCCAAATAAAAATACACAAATTGCGGGGCCCTTGATAGATGGTGATATTAAAATACTTAGAATTCGGGATGAGTCGTTTAGCGAATTTCATGGCCTTCTCCAAAGATAATAACGCGTTAGTCACTTTAGGCGCGCTTTTAATAATTCACCTTCCTAAAGTCGGGTGTGCATTTCATGTAACCCAAATCAAATCCCAAAACGTTGAATAAAACTGTGTTTCGGATGGCGGGTGCATTTCATGTGACGCTATCCAAAGACACGTTTTAAACGACGTTCAACTTTCTTTAAAAAATTAAATAAAAGCTCTTTAAAAGTAAAAATCAGCACATAGGTTCATCATGTAATAAATCAGATAAATAAGCTAAATACGACAGTTGAGCGACCGTGCTAGAACCACGGAACCCGGGAATGTCTAACACCTTCTCCTGGGTTAACAGAATTCCTTACTCGGATTTCTGGTTCGCGAACTATTAAACAGAGTCATATTTTCCTCGATTCGGGATTCAATCGGTGATTTGGGACATCATAAATCTCCCAAGTGGCGACTCTAAATTTCTTAAAATAAATCCCGTTTCGATTGTCCTTTAATTAGAAAACTCCCTTTACCTATACCCTTTTCCGGGGTGTAGGTAGAAAAAGGAGGCGTGACAGCTCTGACGACTCTGTTGGGGACTAGAACCCAGAACGTTTTGTTCAGGGTTAAAGAATTCGAGCTTAGAATAATTGTTGTGTTTGGCTTTATCTGATTTTGTTACATGATCTGTGCCTAATGTGCTAATTGACTGCTTTTACCGCTTTGATATTTCGTGAACTGTATATAAACTATGCCGAAACCCATCTCCTCTCTGAGTCTTCTAAATCATGAAGAAGGGTGCACTTCGTGTGACTTCTTTTCTGTATAGAGTTTACTCCAAATTTAGAATGAGGTTCGGACAAGTTGCAAAGCCGGTGAAGCTTCTGTATTCCCGGTACGTTGCCCCCCCCCCCCCCGGCTCGAGCTGTTCGCTCGGGTAAGCCAGGTCTAGAGCAAACACCCAGGTTCTGAACCTAGAATAACTCAACTTCATACTGGATCCCTAGTAGGAACGCTTATTTGCATCATGTGCATTTGATTTAGGGGACTCAACACAGGGGTTGGGTCCGTCTAGGACAAGCAACCTGAAATAAAAAAGACCATCCTGATGCATCCTACTTGTTTTCTGTGCACTTATTTGTTCGGGCTTGCATGCTGACCGGCTTCTGAATCTCGGGAATATCAAAAATTTGAGAAAAGAAAAGAGAGAGAGGAAATAGCAGTGTAGAGAGTTAATTACCTATTTTTAGAATAAAACCAATGCCAAGTACTATAGAAACTTTGCCGAAATTTTGAGAAAAATAAAAGAAAATATTTCATGTTTTACTCAAAAAGCAAATATGCGTGAAAAAGAATATTTTATTTTAGTTTGTCTTGGAGGAGAAAAATAGTTTGTTTGTTTGTTTGTTATAAAAGGGAAAAAGGAAAAAGAATCTTGTTTTCAAAAAATAGTTAGTTTCTCCGCCCGAACTACACAGGTTTGATTCTCACCGGATGTGAGATACGTAGGCAACCCTCATCGGGTCCAACCTCCCTTTTTGCAAAAATAGCCAAAAAATGTCAAATTTTAATTGTCAATATAAATAAGTCGGGTGATGTCGTTTTTGTCAAAAATAGCTGAATGTCCCCAAAAGGGACGACGGAAGGCCGATTTTGCATAAATAGCCACCTTTGGTCATTTTTAAGATCTCGATCGGTTAATCGACACAGCTTTAAAATCCTCGTCTCCGAAGTGCTGAAAGGCCGTGTTTGAAAAACCGGGTCCTTCATTTTAGTTTGAAAAACAAAAAAAAAATAGTAGTCTTGTTTTGAATCAAATAAATTTACTTTTTTCTTAATCACCTTAATAAATGTGCAGGATGAGCACAAAGGCAAGCAAATCTTTCACCGTACTTAATGAGGTCCCCCTCCAGCTCCATATGTGGTGGAATAATCTAGGAAAAGGCAACAAAGAAATAGTAGCTAGAATCCTGGGAGGACTTGTCGGTCTACTAAATGTCAAGCCAAAGTCGGATGTCATCGAGGCCTTAATACCATTTTGGGACCCGACTCGCAATGTGTTTTGCTTTGAGGGTTTTGAGCTTACGCCCACGCTGGAGGAAGTCGCGGGTTATGCGGGTCTGAATGGAAATATGAGGGGTCAATATTTGTTGTCACCAAGACCGGTATCTCCGCACAAATTTTTGGATCTGCTAAACATCAGCCGGAGTGTGCAGAATGATGATTTGTCGGGAGGATGTTGCACTCTTCAGTTCCTGTATCAGCGTTATGGTAATCCTCGGGATTCGAAGAACCAAATCTGGGACTGGCCCATGCTGGAAACAGAAGTAAGTGGGAAGCAAGACGAACCTTGGAATTCATAACGGCATTCTTGGGAATCGTGATTTGCCCACGAGAAGATAAGAAAATAGAAGCAGGTCTTGTGGGGATGGTTGATGTTGCAATTAAAAGGGCAGATAGCACTATAGTCCCCCTGATTTTGTTAGAAATTTACCGAGCATTGACTGTGTGCAGGGAGGGAGAATTTTTTTTTCCAAGGTTGCAATTTATTACTTCAGTTGTGGATGCAAGAACATCTGTGCCACCGGGCGGGGTACATGAACTATGGGCTGACTGGGTTAAGCTGTATCGAAGAATTTGAAAAGCGGGTAAGGGGTATTGTATTTCCTGAAGGTACCGAAGCTTGGCTCATACGACTGAGGTCATTGACTGCTGATCAAATTGAATGGGCATTTGGGTGGTTGCCCGTTACTGAGGTGCTATATATGTCAGCGGGAGAGTGTCATATTCTTTTAATGGGTGTTCGGAGTATCTAACCGTATGCTCCCCATCGGGTACTACGCCAATTGGGAAGGTTTCAAGTCGTCCCCAAAGATGAAGACTTGAGCAAGCACGTCATTGAATTGAGTCCGAGAGCCGCATTCCCGGAAGATAAAATTCGCATATTATGGAATGAATGTCGGTTCCTCGAGCCTAAGACTGTGGTCCGAGATCTGGCTAAAGGTGAGGTGGACCCGAGGTATAATGTGTGGTTTGGGAAAAGGTTCTAGATTCCCCAAAGGCCCGCCAAAAGAGCCCATGTCCAACAGTTTACTAATGATTCACAAGAGCAATGGGGTTGGTTAACAAAAGAAGAGGGTTACAGGGCAGAAATAGGCAAGCTGAAGCGACAGATTAGAGACCTGGAATTTGAAAATAGTCTGCAAGTTGATGCCGATCGGGGAGAAAAGAACAAATTGGCCCAAGAAAATGAGGCGCTGAAAGCCCAAATCCGACAAATGAGGATAGATGCTGACAACCAACAAAGGAGTTGGTCGGATGAGCAGTTAATAAAAGGGTTGAAAAGGGAAATCAGTGAGTGCCGGGATAATTTTTGATAAATCTGAGGGTACCATAGCACAACTCCAGGCACAATAGGCAAAAAGAACAAAAGAGCGCACACAGTACTTACAACAGATGAGGAAGGATTATGACAAGACCATTGCCAGTCTAAAAAGGAAGGTGACCACCTTAGAGAGCGAGGCAGCTAAACAAGCCAAGGCTTTTGAAACCGAAAGTGAACACTGCTATGATCTAATGGCCTTGATGGAAGATGAAATACAACAGTTACAGAAACAACATCTGCATGATTCTCGGGTTTTGAAGGCTAGAGAGGATTAGATAGAACGCCTACTCCTAGATAAAGACCGAACCAGGGACAAGATTTTGACTATTGCTCATGCTATTACCAGGAAATGTCAGGTGTGTGAAAACATGACCCGCACTACTTTCTTCTCGGCAGTGATGATATTTGTGAAGCAAATCATGTATGAATTGGAATAGCTGGAAAGGGGCCTTACACCTAAGCCCGCGGCGAGGCCGAATGACGGCCCGCGGGCACCCAGATTTAAAACTTTAATGTATTCGTAGTTCGAGTCTGCATTTTCTTTCTCCTTAGAGTCTGTTGTCTGTTAGAGTCTGTTTTTCTCTTTCATGTCAGAGTCTGTCAGAAGTTATTGAATTTGTATTTGGTTTGGTTTCGAGTCTGTTATTTTCCTTTCTGAAAGCGTCTAGTTTGTAATAGAATGTTTATTAACGAAAAATCGAAAATTTCCAAAAATTGTCTATTTACTTTTCGCACTTATCATCCAGAACTATGCTCGGTCTGATTCATGCGGGGTCATGATACGTAGGCAATCTCCATAGGATTCGACCATAACCAAAAGAAAGAAAAGAAGAAGAAAAAAAGATAAGGAAAAGAGGGGAAAAACAAGAGAGACAAAGAAAAAAAAAAGGAAAAGAAAATAAGAGAAATGAAAGGAAAGAAACGATGGCGATGATAGGATAAAGAAAGAAAAGAGAAAAGATAGAAAGTTGCAAATGACCAAGTCGGGATGACGCAAGCAGCCGAACAAATACATAATAGAATCCGTTAAACTGCTTAGGTGCATTCATTCCCCAACATGCGGTTATCAAATCTGCTCATGCCCTAACCATTGACCAAACTGTTGTTGATGTTGAGTCTAGGTAGGTGGTTAGTTGTTTGGCATTCTGGCAACCCATCCATACAACACCCGGTCTAAAGATAAAGTGAACATGACTGGCCTAGAATCTGATACGAGTATTGTTGACCCATCGAAAGAAGTAGAAGAAATGGACGTTCATGCAATGAGGGAGGAAATGTATAAGTTGAAACAACAGATGGCTGAAATGTACCAAGCCTGGGCGAAGGGGTATCCACCGCCAGTTTATCCCACTAACCTCGCTTATATCCCACCATTGGCTCAGCCTCAGGAGCTATCCACTGTGAATTCATCTCCAACATTTCCCTTATGCCAACAATGCCAAGGCACCACTTCTCATACATCACAGGCTCCTCCGTCCAAACAAGTCTCATACCCTCCTCCACCAATCACTCCCATTTTTGTGGCACCTCTGCCTGCTACCCTATACTGATCCCCCAGTGAACCTCTGTTTCAGACACACGACAACCAATATTATTCCCCTGAGCCTACCTTCAAAGTTCCAGAACCCTACTCTCATACCCCTCATCTTGATCTCACAGCAGGCACCGAGAAGCCGCCCAAAAACCCTGAGCAAGAGGAGATGATCAGAAAGGTCAAAAGCCCGGAGCAATCATTCCGAGACATGAGGGGGTTAGGGGCCAAGTAAGTGTGGCCTATAAAGATTTATGTCTGTTCCCAGATGTTCAGTTACCGGCCGGGTTCAAGATACCTAAGTTTGATTTGTACGACGGGCATGGCGACCCAGTAGCACATTTAAAGGGATTGTGTAGCAAGATGAGAGGAGCAGGAGGGAGAGATGAATTGCTGATGGCATATTTCAGCCAAAGTTTGAGCGGATCGGCATTGGAATGGTACACTAAACAAGACCATAACATGTAGTACACCTGGGATGACTTGGCCCAAGCCTTTGCCTGTCAGTTTCAACATAATCTTGAAATCATCCCAGATCGACTGTCATTGACAAAGATCGAGAAGAAGCCCGGTGAGAGCTTTCGAGAATATGGGTTCCAATGGAGAGAGCAAGCAGCGAGGGTTGACCCCCCGATGAAAGAGAGTGAAATGGTTGATTATTTCTTGCAGGCTTTGGAGCCCACCTATTTTGGTCATTTGGTGTCAGCAGTGGGCAAGTCCTTTAATGAAGTCGTGAAAATGGGAGACATGGTTGAGGAGGGACTCAAATCCAATAAGATCATGAGTTATTCAGCAATCAAACCAACCACCCAAGCCATTCAAAACGGCATTGGGGGAGTGCTTAGGAAGAAGAAGAAAGAAGAGGTTGCAACTGTCAAATCCGGAGCATGGTCCAGGTCTAGAAGCCCTTCACCCTATTACAACCAACCTAGACCCCACCACCCAATTTATCTGTATACCCCATATGGCCCTCCTCAATACTATTATCCACCACCTGAGCCACACTTTTTCGTCCACTATGCCCAAACTTATACCCAGCCTCCGGCTCACGCGCAATGGCATGCGCCGGCTCCCCAAAACACATACCCAGCTCCACAAAACACATACCCAGCTCTACAAAACACATATCCACACCCGAGGGCTTATAGTCCAGGATCCGGCTTCCGCCCAAACCAAGCTTTCAGAAATGAGAGAATACGAAAACAGAAAACATTCACTCCGCTGGGAGAATCCTATACCACTCTTTTCCACAAACTGAGACAGTTAGGCCTGTTGAACCCGGTTGAGGCCAAAATGCCAAATCCCTTTCCTAGAAATCTGGACCATTCAGTGAGTTGTGAGTATTGTTCAGGGGCTCCCGAACATGATACTGAGAAATGTTGGAGATTGGAAACTATTGTGCAAGAGCTTATTGACACAAACAGGATCGAGGTTCAGGCCCCAGAGGCACCCAATATCAACCAGAACCTGTTGCCAGCGCATCATGTGGCCAACATGATTGAACTGATACATAAGGGAGCAGAGCTTAAGAAGCCCTCACAGACGGTCATGATGACCCGTTCTAGCGAAGCCAAAGTGAATGAAAAGTCAGCTAGTGTGAAACCAGCGGTTTAGTTGAAAAGTATAGAGAACAAGCCAGTTGTGGTGATGAGGAAAGGATCATCCATTGTTGCAAAGAAACCAGATCCGGTCAAGGTAGTGGTTCGGGGAGTATCAAGCACACCTGCGGTAGTCGTGAAGGGGGCTCACATAGAACCAGTTGTCATAAAGCCAGTAACCCAGTTACCAGTAATTGACAGTAAAGTCATTCCATGGAAGTATGAGCAGGTAGTTGTGACCTACAAGGGGATGGAAATCAAAGAGGAAGTCTGTGAAACACAAGGTTTAACTCGCTCGGGACGTTGTTTTGCCCTCGAAGAGTTGAGAAAGGCCAGGGCTTCCAAGGAAAATCCGGTGCCAGTTAAGAAAGTTATTACGGAGGAAGAGGTAGAAGAGTTTTTGAAAAAGATGAAAGTGCAAGATTATTCTATTGTTGAGCAGCTAAGGAAAACACCAGCCCAAATCTCGTTGCTTTCACTGCTTATCCACTCGGATGAACATCATCGGGCTCTGATGAAGATATTGAACGAAGCTCATGTCTCCGATAAAATTTCAGTGAATCATTTGGAGAAAATCACGAACAAAATCTTTGAGGTAAACAGAGTGACATTTTCTGATGATGAATTGCCCGTGGAGGGTACAGAACATAATAAAGCTCTTTATTTGACCGTGAAATGTGAAGATTCGGTAGTCACTCGAGTACTGATTGATAATGGGTCCAGTGCCAATATCTGTCCTTTGTCTACATTGAACAAGTTGAAGGTTGATGATGACAGAATTCATAAGAATAACATCTGTGTTCGAGGGTTTGATGGTGGTGGTACAGACACAGTGGGTGACATCATACTTGAATTGACAATTGGTCCAGTCGAGTTCACCATAGAGTTTCAGGTGTTAGATATGGCGGTGTCTTATAATCTTCTGTTGGGGCGACCATGGATCCACGCTGCCAAAGTGGTGCCTTCTACACTACATCAGATGGTCAAATTCGAGTGGGATAGACAAGAGATCATAGTACATGGGGAAGACAACATGAGCACTGTAAGTGATGCCATCGTACCCTGGGGCCGTGAGTTTACCAGGTGTTCGACACAGTCTCGGTAGAAAAGGTTCCTGAAGGTAAAAGCGTCCCAGTCCCCAGAATAACGGCTGCAACTGTCATGGTAGCCTCTGAAATGTTGAAAAACGGGTTTGTACCAGGCAAAGGGTTGGGTGCTGATTTGCAAGGTATTGTTCAGCCAGTTTATTTGCCCAAGAATCTGGATACCTTTGGGCTGGGGTTCAAGCCTACGGCGGTGGATGTGAGACGATCCCGCAAGATGAAGAAAAGAGTCTGGGTTCTTCCCAAACCAATTCCACGTCTGTCCAGGTCCTTCGTGAGGCCAAGTATCGGGAATCAATTATTGGCAAAGGTGTCTGGTCCACTGATTGGTGCGGATGGGAACTTGGAGAAAGGGCTTGAAAGGGTGTCACACCTCCTTTTTGCGCGCCCCGCCCTGAAGGGTTAGATGCGCGGGTGGAGTTTTCCAATTTAAGTGACAATATTTGAAATGGGATTATTTACTTAATTCAGAGTCGCCACTTGAGAAAGGTTTGGCTTTTGGTGTCCCAAGTCACCGGTTTATCTTGAATCCCAAATCGAGGAAATTTTCGACTTTTCCAAATGAAGTCTGCGAACCAGAAATTCTAAGTAAGGAATTCTGTTGACCCGAGGGAAGGTGTTAGGCACCCTCGAATCCCGTGGTTCTAGCACGGTCGCTTAAATTGTTATAATGGCTAAATATCTGATTTAAATACAGGTTGTGACTTATGTGCTTTTATTAAGTTTAAACCGCTTTTATTATTATCATTTATTTTATAGAATTACAACGTCGTGAAAATGCATCTCGAACCACGTCACAATCAATGCACCCGTAGTTGTTAACACATTTTGACTCCGTTGAGACTTGGATTTGGGTCACATCAATGTGCACCCGATTTTTAAGAATATAATTTACTAAAGTCGCGCCTAAGGAATCTAAACGCGTTATTATCTTTGGGGAAGGCAGTGGAATTCACTAAACAGTCCGTCCCAAATTCTAAGTATTTATCATGATCAATTATTGAGGGCCGCGCAATTTGCATTTTTTATTCGGCGAGGCTCGTCTCATTATTTTAGAAGGGTACCCTACAATGGCTACATTTCTACTACGTTTATCTTTAAAGAGAAGGACGATGCCGAACTTTGCTTGTTTGAACAAATACAGACTGAATCCTTATTATGTTTGCCGAACCTAAACTTGTTTGATTACCTGATTGATTGTTCATGAGGTGAGGGTTACCTCATGCTTTGTCTTCATCGAGTGGATAAGCTTATTAATTTGCTAAATGAGATTGCAACAAACTAACAACCTATATTGAGTTATGTTTAACGACCTCCAAGTTCCATTTTAACACTCTAACCTATTTGAAATTGATAAACGAAATCGGCTGTTTATTAGGAAAATTACTACTAAATGAACTCAAAATGACTATTAGTTTCTCTCAACAATCATCACATTATTTCTAAACAAAGAATCTATACCGAAACCCGATATAGAACTTATATTGGAGCACATAATCTGACAGGAAAGCTAGCCTTCATAGCCAAACTCTTAATGTAACTGCATGAGGGTTTGTTTGGGATACATTTATCCCGGACCTAGTACCATAGATTTGTCAATCCAGTGGCCTAGGCAAAATACATACAAGTGCTTACCATGACTCTATGTTATACAATCATAACTAAACCAAACAAGTGTTATACTGAAATGAATGTATACTAAATCAAACATGCTGTCATACTGTCATTACTGTTGAGCCAGGCTATCTAACAGTTCATCTTAAACAGAATGTATGCTAGTTTATACAGAATATTTGCAGTTTGCAGTAAAATGCAGGCCCAACTAACATTCGAACTATCTTTTTACACCAATGCTATAACATAAACTGGTGTTCATTTCTTTATTTCTGCTTCAACTTCAAACTTTCAACAATACATGGTTCAAAGGTTGTGTACCTGGGAATATTTGCAATTGAAGAAGAGGGCAATCAGTAGAGTAACAATGAACAAATGCAGCAGCAATCACAGCACTATCAGTAGCAGCAGGGCAGAATAGCAGCAGGCAAAGCAATATAACAAGAAACAGGCTCGAGTGCAGAGATGCAACTATGGCCAATAGAAAGCAATAGCCAAATAACAGCAACACCCAGTGGAGTAGAATCAGAACTCCAGACAGACCAAACCAGTAGTAAACCAATGAAAACACTCGACTAACAAACACAACTGGAATTTCAAAGAATCAGAATTGATTTGAACAAGTTGAGCAACTGAAACCCAATAATAATAGGAGGAAAAAGTTTCTGATTGTTGGTTGTATCCCTTCTATCTCTTAATCTCTTTCTATCTATGTGTATCTATTTGTATGTATTTCAGCTCTCCTTTCCAAACTCCTCACAGTGTGTTTTTCTTTTAGCTCTTGTTCTGTATATCTTCTCCTTCTCTCATTCTGTCCCTCTCTTTCAGTCAGATTCCCCCTCCTTTTTATATGCCTTCCTTACCCCTTTTAACAGCCTGTTTTTTCGAGTATCCCAGTACCCTCCCATGTGCCTTTAACCTTTTTCAGTTCCACTTTAGTTAATTAGGTATAAAAACTCCATCATTCCCTGGCAGATTTAACTTTTCCATTTTATTTAACTAAAAGCAAGTATGGGCCGTAGGCTATGTTGACAGCATATGCTGTCAAACCATTTTAAAATTAAACAAAAACGTTTATGCAGGCCACAGGCTGTGCACAAAGCACATGAGGTGCACCAATGCACATGAGGTGCACCAATGCACATGCTGTGCAAGAGTGCACATGCCCTCCAATTCAGCATTTAAACCAAACATCCCTTTTACATTACTGATCCAAATCAACAGCTATAAGTAAACAAAATTGGTTTTTAATTGGTTCAACAAATGTTCAACAGAAGCAAATCGATTTACTATGCTCAGACAGTTGAAACTAATTGACGACTCATGTCGACTCGACTATATTAGCATTAACATACACAATCGTAGCCAAAAATCAGACATTCAGAAGTATGGGACACATGACTCGACTTATACTGATTAAAACAGAATTGTACTTCGAGGAATTAGTTAGTCAGTACAAATTTGGAATACAACCAATACACATGCCTTATCAGAATAGGAGGGGAGGGATTCAGACAAACACAGAGGTTCAAACAAAGTGGACAAACAAAAGTTGATAAAATTAAAACAAATATGAACAGTCTTTTAAAACAAATCACACGGACTAAAAACAAATAAAGGAAAAGAAAGCAGACTCACCTTAAACTTGAAAAGTTAAAAGTTTGAACCCGGATTTGGACAGACCTTTCTTAAGGCTGAACGGACTTTAATCGAAGTGTTTCTCAGATGAGAAACACTTCGATTAAGGTCCATTAGACCTTAATCTCTTTGGCTCGGACTGGCATGGGCCAGTGATGAAGGAACACAAAACTTTCAAAACTTAGATCTGGGATTCAGGCTTCCCTGATCAGATTCGGACCAAACCAAGTATGGTTTGGTCACGAGGAGGGTCTGGGGAGTGTCTGGTGTGAAGCTTGGGTTGGTTGGTGTAGATCGAGTTTTGACTCGAATCTTCAAACGAAGATTCGAGGACCTGGAGGGTGATTCGAAACAAACGGTTAACAGGTCTATGTTCAGGGTGGTGAGGGGGTTCTATGGTGTTCAGGGCGAGGTCATCGGCGTTCATGCCGCCGGTTTTTATGGTGAAGAGTACAGGGGCGGCTCTAGGGTTTGTGGGTTTGGGTGAATACGACGGGGCTGGGGTATTGGATAGGGGGGCAGGGTAAGGATCTAGGTTTATATAGTTAGTGGGTGGGTTGATCTCAACCGTTAGATCAATCTAGATCTACGGTTTGGATCTGATGGTCTTAAGTGAAACGGTGTCATTTCAAGTGTTGAGGGTTGGGGTCGGTCCGGGTGAGACGGGTCGGGTTTATTGGTGGGTTATGGGGAATTGATCTTGGCCGTTGATCAATTCGAGATCAACGGCCCAGATCAACCTGTACCAAAACGACGTCGTTTGGATTCTCTGGGCATCAGGTGGTCTGGACCGGGCAGGCCTGGGTTTTGGGCTGTTCGTTTGGGCCAATTTAAAATTGGCCCAAGTCCGGAAGGGAAGGGGTCCTTTCTTCTTCTTTTTTTTTTTTTTTATTTATTTCCTTTTTATTTTAAAAAAAACTAAGCCAAAAATCAAATTAAAATTAAATACACACTCAATACAATTATTCGCACACTAAAATATTTCCAAACAGGTAAAGTTAAACAAAATAAAATCACGGACGAAGATGCCTATTCATAATTTTTTATTTAACGACCGGATTACGGTTCGATTTATGCAGGACATATATATTTTTTTAATTTTGTTTTAATAAAGTAAATAAATAAAAATGGGCCGAAGTCACAAATAAATCAACAAGGTGCCGCACAGAAATCCAAAATTTGTACAGCAGGACCAATTTTATTCTTTTGGAGCGACTGTCGCGCAAAAACAAAAATCACGTGCTCACAAAGGGTATTTGCTGAGGTGAACATGGTTGAGGCCGGGGGAGGGTCGTGCAAAGCAGATATATAGTACATCGGGCCACGTGCTAATGTCAACAACTGGGAAGCCACTCCTCTTCCATCTCGGAGGGAGTCGCAGTAGTGGGTTTTGTTTTCCTTTTGTTCACCTGGATTATTCCAGGGTTTGTAATTCAGTTACTATGTTCCGTCCGTTTGGATGAGTTAAAACCCTGTTATCTTTACATTCAATGAAATGCAATTTCTTTTCTTTCTTAATTCCTAATTTTGTCTCCATTTTTTTTCTTTTCTGTACAGTTCTTTTTATGCTGATATCAATGACATGACATGCATGAGGAATCTTCGGCCCAGTTTTAAAAGCCAATCTAACTCAGAAATAATAGTGCAAGAAATCGAGTGTGATGATGAGGTGGAATATGATGATGATGAGGCCTATGAGGAAGTTAGTAAAGAATTAAGTCACTTTGAAGAAAAATCCAAACCTAACCTAAATGACACAGAAGCAGTTAATCTAGGGGACCAAGACAATGTTTGTGAAACTAAAATAAGTGTTCATCTGGAGCCACAGCTCAAAAAGGGGATAATCAAAGCATTGTTTGAGTACAAGGATATTTTTGCATGGTCGTATGATGATATGCCGGGGCTAAGTACTGATTTAGTGGTTCACAAATTGCCCACTGACCCGACATTCCCCCCTGTCAAGCAGAAGCTGAGAAAGTTCAAAACGGACATAAGTGTAAAGATCAAAGAAGAGATTACCAAGCAGTTCGATGCGAAGGTCATTCGGGTTACACAGTATCCCACCTGGTTAGCTAATGTTGTGCCTGTGTCGAAGAAAGATGGCAAGACCAGGGTGTGTGTCGATTATAGGGATCTTAACAAGGCAAGTCCAAAAGACAATTTTCCGTTGCCGAACATCCACATATTGATTGATAATTGTGCTAAACATGAGATTGGTTCTTTTGTGGATTGTTATGCGGGTTATCATCAAATTTTAATGGATGAGGAAGATGCAGAAAAGACGGCATTCATCACGCCATGGGGAATATACTGTTATCGGGTCATGCCGTTTGGTTTGAAAAATGCTGGGACAACTTATATGAGGGCAATGACAACAATATTCCATGATATGATACACAAGGTGTCACACCTCCTTTTTACGCGCCCGCGGGGGCGCAGGGGAGTTTTTTCCAATTAAAGGACAATCGAAACGGGATTGGTTTAATTATTCAGAGTCGCCACTTGGGAGATTTAGGGTGTCCCAAGTCACCAATTTTAATCCCGAATCGAGGAAAAGAATGACTCTATATTATGGTCTGCGTACCAGAAATCCGGATAAGGAATTCTGTTAACCCGGGAGAAGGTGTTAGGCATTCCCGAGTTCCGTGGTTCTAGCACGGTCGCTCAACTGTTATATTCGGCTTGATTATCTGATTTTATACAAGTGTGAACTTATGTGCAAAATTTAACTTTTAACCGCTTTTATCATTTACTGTTTTTATCAAGAATTGCAACGTTGTGAAAATGTATCTCGAACCGCGTTACAATCAATGTACCCGTGGTCGTCGACACACTTTGACTCCGTTGAGATTTGGATTTGGGTCACATCAATGTGCACCCGAGTTTAAGGAAATTAAATTATTAAAGGCGCGCCTAAAGCGACTAGCGTATTTATTTTGGGTAGGACCGTGGAATTTTACTAAACGGTCCATCCCGAAGCCTAAACAATTTTTAAAGCAATATTTATTGAGGGCCCCGCAATTTGTATTTTTATTTGGCGAGGCTCACCTCGTTCTTTATTTCTAATGAATTTGCAACGTCATGGACATGCATCTCGAACCACGTCACAGTCAATGTACCCGTGATTAGAGAGGCATTTCGAATCCGTCGAGATTTGGATTTGGGTCACATAAATGTGCACCCGAGTTTAAGAAGGTAAAGTTTATTAAAGCGTATCCTAAAGAGACTAACGTGTTGTCATTTTAGGAAGGTTGTGAGATTTGCTAAACAACCCGTCCGGGAAACTAAATGCTTCAATGATTTACATTTAACAAGGGCCCCGCATCTGCGTGTTTTGTTTATTTTCATCGAGGCTCATCTCGTTCTTATTTTAAAAGGATATCCTATAGCAACTACGTTTCTTGTCGTGTTCGTCTCTATCAATTGAAAACGGTAGACAGTCCTAATTAATTACATGATTGCGAGTTTACTTATAACAGGATTTAAAATGCTTTTACAGAATAATAAAATGTGACTGCGATTATGGATAACTAGCCGAAAATTATGGGCCCAAACCTAGCTCATGCGAGATGGCCAGACTTAGGCCCCCTTTTTCGATATGGGCCTAACTGATTTGTTTCGATTTGGGCTCGGCCTTCATGAGATTGAGGCCTAGGACTGATTCTTTGTTCTGTGAAATGAGTTTATCAATTTATATGGGACAATCTGGCAAAAGGAGAAAGAATTTTAACTAAAGTGGATAGTTTTCCTATTTGGCTTACATTAGAGAATATATTACACCCTCAGACTAAGTCTAAAGGTACAACTTATTACACTGGGAATGTTTTTTTCACCTAACAGCACACATACATGACTAGCATGCATTAACCTGCATTGATACACTAAGCATGTAGGCTACTTCTATTATCCAAACAAAAATGTAACTACTATATACTACATGACATTTAACACAACAGTCCACGTGTATATAAACAATCTGCAGGTCCTCTCTTTTGCATTTATGTTCAAACTCTCAGTTACATTAGTGGTATCGATTGTGTACCTGGTAAGGAGGACAAAGAAGAAAGGAATGATCAGCTAAGCAATATGCAGTGAATACAGCAACAGCAGATAACACCAACAACACAGCAACAACAACCAGCCACAATGATGAAGCTCACAAGTGGTCGAGCAACAAACAAGCAGTCCCAGGAACAGAATGATGAACCAACAGAAAACCAGAGTATTCAATATAACAGCACCAGCAGTTCAACAATCACAAACAGCTCGGCAAATAACCAACAACAATTAGCAAAGACAGCTTGGCTAACTTGAACTCCTAAGCAGTTTTCAGACAGTGTTTTGTTACAATATTCTGAAATTTTCTTTTTGTTTTTTTTTTTCTTTCTCTCCAGACTCAAAAATGTCCAGCCTAAGACCCTTAAACTTCAGCCCCTGTTTTAGTTATCAAATGGCCTATTTATAGGCCAAATGCACCATTACAGCTGAGCTGCCCTGCCTGCCAATTGGCAGAATGCCCATACTCTTTTAAGCCCATGCTCAGCATGCTTGGTGTCAGCTCCCTTTATTCCCCACGCCTGGTTTTGTTTAATCCAGAATTATGGGCTCATTTGTTTATTCATTTTGAGCCCCCATACCCTTGTGTCTTGTTCCCCCATTGGTATTAGTTTAATCCTAAGTTAGTACCCTTTTTGTCAGCTCACTTAAACTAATTACTTCTGTTCTTTTTAAACACCCCAGAATACCCCCGTTAACCTTGATTATTACTGCCCCTGCCTATTGCAGCATTAGGGCATTTTTGCACTGATGAAAACTCGAACTCAGGACTGCCTAGACTGAACCCTTTTAGTCATTTTTATAATGCCAACAGACCATTTCAAACATTACTAGGTCATCCAGCCAGTGTCCGAGTTTAATTAGTTATGTGAAACTCCTAGCTCCTTCGATCCATTAGTTATAGAAAACTAATCGACGACATTTATCGAGTCGACTATACTAATTATAGCAGGTAATAATCAGTCGCTCATATAAACAACACGTTCGGGGACCTAAAGGGTATCAGACAACTTTTATTAAATTACTGGGCCTATATGAATTAGTTCCTTTGACGATTAATCTAACTGACGATCATGTTTATCACAGAGTGTATTCAGAACAAACAGAAGACAATCGACCAAATAAAGGGTCTTTAACAGAGATGAAAGAAATCTGGAAGAAGTAACAAAATAACAAACAAACACAAAGAGATATGCTGACAACTTATTTGGAAATAAAACAAAAGAACGGAAAACTTACCAAAATGTTTAAACCAAACAGACCCAAATCAAACTCGACTTCGAACCTTTGAGGCCGAACAAACCTTAATCAGGGTGTTCTCACATGAGAACACCTTGGTTAAGGTCTATTAGACCTCAAACCTATGTCAAAACTGGCCGGGTTCCCCAGGTGCATGTGCTTCAGAAGTCTGGATTTCCAGATCTGGATTTTTGGGAGTTGTGGGTGGATTCGGACCAAACCAAGCTTGGTTTGGTCACGAGGAAGGTCAGGAGAGTGTCTAGCATGAAGATGGGGTGGTTTGGCATAGGTCCAGGTTCGACTCAAATCTTCAAACGAAGATTCGAGACGAACGGAAGTGATTCGAGGCTTGTGGTTAGTGGATTCGTGTTCAGGATGGTCGGGTGCATCGGGGGTGTTATTTTGGTGGTCATCGGAACTGTGGTTGCCAGGCTTATGGTGGGAAACCTAGGCTGCTAGGGTTTGAGAGGAAAGGGAGCCTGGGGAAGATGGTGAATAGTGGCCGAGGGGGGGGTGTGGCTTGGGGCGTGGGGTAAGGGGGTTAGGTTTATATATGTATTGAGGGTTTAGATCCTGGCCATTGGATCAATTGAGATCAAGGGCCAGGATCTAACCATTGAGGAGGGACGACGTCGTTCGGGAGATGATAGTGGGTTATGACCGGGTAGGGGATTGGATCGGGTCATGTTGACGGGTTTAGAGGAAGGCCTGGATCCGTTGGATCAATGGGAATGAACGGCCCAGATTAACTTGCCTGAAACGACGTCGTTTCGACTTAGCAGGGGCTGTATTGGACCGTTTGATTGCCATGAATCAACGGCTCAGATTGAGGCGCTGATACGACGTCGTTTGGGACGTGTCCGGGCAGCCTGTGTTTGGACTGGATCTGTGTCCTGGTCTTGGGCCTATTTTGTTTCATTTCTTGGCCCAAACCGATTTTCCCTACTCTTTTGCTTTTGTTTTCTTTCTTATTATTTTTTCTTTTCTTTTAAACAAAATAAAAATAACAAATAATAAGGTAACGGAATTAAACAACAATGCAACATTTTAACACAATTATCACAAAAATATTTACGTAGGTTAGCTAAGAGCCTAGGGCGAACGGTGCACATATATATTTTTTGAATTTTCTTTTACTGACCGAATTATGGTTTAACCATCCTAATACATATATTTTGTATTTTGTTTGTTAATGATTAAATGCAAAAAAAAAGAATGGACAGATCCACAAGTGACTAACAACACATGAAAACTCGAACAATTGTACAACGAAGCCATTTGTCACTATTTTTATTTTCTTTTGGAGCGAATGTCCGTAAAGCAAAAATCACGTGCTTACAGCTGCCCCTCTTTGCACGGAGACACGAAGGGTTTTCGCGCAAAGATAAAGCGAGCGATTTTTGCCCGTCCGAATACTCCGTGTGAAGCATTTTTGAAAAAGATTTGACCGAACCTTTGCTTCGGAGGTTTCCTACATATCCTGGGCTGAACAGGAATCAGGTCAATGTAGTTCGGGAAATTTTGGTAGCTGGGACTACCATGTGACTGTATTGCTTGCTGTTGTTGTGCGCTGTTGCATGCTGCTGTAGGATGCTACTGCTCAACCGATCTCCCTATTACATTGCTCTAAAAGGAAAAACAAGAAGTTAAGCTAGAGTATGAGGTCTCATCTATCTCCCACTTGTTCTTGTTGTCTTGCTTTCTTGTCGGCTAATGCTTTCCTCTGACGCCTGTATTTTGTGAACTTGGAGATGATGCTGATCCTTCGCTGACGTTTGAATGCCAGTTTTCGTCACTTTGCTTGACCCGCTGGGGATACGACTTTCTTCTTTAAATCTTTCAATGGTTTCCTCAGTGGTATGGCTTTTCATCAGAATTGTTATGTTGGGCATGCCATAGCGTTCCCAAACTGCTCTTTTGAGACGCGTTCCTTCTTCCCTTTGAATGTGCGCTTGCTTTTGCAGTTGTCTGCTTCTTGGTGCTGAGGATTTTATTGTTTCCCGTTTGGGGATCTCTGTCGTAACCTTCCGTCTTCAGGTGGGGTGACTGATTCCAAAATCTAGAGCTGAATGTATTCCCGCATTATACTGGTGGGCGACCTAGAACTTAAATGTATTCCCGCGTTATACTGGTGGGCGACCTAGAAAAAGTATTCCCGCATTATACTGGTGGGCGACCTAGAACTTAAAAGTATTCCCGCATTATACTGGTGGGCGACCTAGAACTTAAATGTATTCCCGCATTATACTGGTGGGCGACCTAGAACTTAAAAGTATTCCCGCATTATACTGGTGGGCGACCTAGAACTTAAAAGTATTCCCGCGTTATACTGGTGGGCGACCTAGAAAAAGTATTCCCGCATTATACTGGTGGGCGACCTAGAACTTAAAAGTATTCCCGCATTATACTGGTGGGCGACCTAGAACTTAAATGTATTCCCGCATTATACTGGTGGGCGACCTAGAACTTAAAAGTATTCCCGCATTATACTGGTGGGCGACCTAGAACTTAAAAGTATTCCCGCATTATACTGGTGGGCGACCTAGAACTTAAATGTATTCCCGCATTATACTGGTGGGCGACCTAGAACTTAAAAGTATTCCCGCATTATACTGGTGGGCGACCTAGAACTTAAAAGTATTCCCGCATTATACTGGTGGGCGACCTAGAACTTAAATGTATTCCCGCATTATACTGGTGGGCGACCTAGAACTTAAATGTATTCCCGCATTATACTGGTGGGCGACCTAGAACTTAAAAGTATTCCCGCATTATACTGGTGGGCGACCTAGAACTTAAAAGTATTCCCGCATTATACTGGTGGGCGACCTAGAACTTAAATGTATTCCCGCATTATACTGGTGGGCGACCTAGAACTTAAAAGTATTCCCGCATTATACTGGTGGGCGACCTAGAACTTAAATGTATTCCCGCATTATACTGGTGGGCGACCTAGAACTTAAAAGTATTCCCGCATTATACTGGTGGGCGACCTAGAACTTAAATGTATTCCCGCATTATACTGGTGGGCGACCTAGAACTTAAAAGTATTCCCGCATTATACTGGTGGGCGACCTAGAACTTAAAAGTATTCCCGCATTATACTGGTGGGCGACCTAGAACTTAAAAGTATTCCCGCATTATACTGGTGGGCGACCTAGAACTTAAAAGTATTCCCGCATTATACTGGTGGGCGACCTAGAACTTAAATGTATTCCCGCATTATACTGGTGGGCGACCTAGAACTTAAAAGTATTCCCGCATTATACTGGTGGGCGACCTAGAACTTAAATGTATTCCCGCATTATACTGGTGGGCGACCTAGAACTTAAAAGTATTCCCGCATTATACTGGTGGGCGACCTAGAACTTAAATGTATTCCCGCATTATACTGGTGGGCGACCTAGAACTTAAAAGTATTCCCGCATTATACTGGTGGGCGACCTAGAACTTAAATGTATTCCAATTGTTTCCCCGTTCTTCCGAGAAAATTTTCGACAATCGGCAGAAAATTTTCTGCCCCGGTTTTTGGTAACTTCCATGGCATTGCATCTTGTTGCCGTCATCAATTCTTTGCTCTCCTGCAAAAGACAAAAGGTTTTAGTCAGTTTTAATCGTGGGGGTAGAGGGTGCCTTTCTGGCGAGCCATTTTTCTCTCTCCCCTTTTCTTGCTCTTTGTCCCCATAATTGGTTGGCAGGCAAAGTTGCCTGTTGGGGATCTCTAGCCTGCTGGGGATATGGTTTTCAATTTATCCCCTTTTCTGCTTTCTTTTAAAACACATGATGTGGGAGTCTGCTTCTAACTCCCGAAACCACTCCCTTTGGAGCTTACTTCTTCCAACATTTCCGAGCACAGTCCCTGCATCGCCTGGGGCCGGCCTTTTAAGACTGTTTGTATTACCCTGCATTGGGTGAATTTCCCTTCGGTTTCTGGTAGTAAGCTTTGAAAAATCCTTTAAAGAACACTTTTTTAGGAAAAGAAAATAAAGATATGGAAAAGAGAAAATCTTTCTGAACCAATCTTTTGTGGGAGGAGACAATCAAAAGAACTTATCTGGATGACACAACTGGTCCCCGTGATCATGACATGCACCATAGATTCCCGACCCAGTCTATTTGTATCAATTGATTTGTCCGACGGGCTGACTTGCTGGGGATGATAAATGGATGTTCATCTTGTTGCGAATGTGGTAGGTTTCGCTGCTCTATCTTGTCGCCTCATAGTGCCCTTCGAGGGGTTTTCACTAATGAGACTCTCTCTTTTCTCTCATCTCCCGGCGCCTTATGGTGCCTGTGAAGGTTTTCACCAATAAGACTCTCTCATTTCATTTCCCTCATCTTACATCGCCTCTCGGTGCCTGTGAAGGTTTTCACCGATGAGACTCTCTCATTTTATTTCTTTTCGAGGAATCGGGGTGTTGTAGATATGATCCTCTCTTCTGGAGATTCTTTTGACTATCAACTCATTCCCAGTCTTACGATCCTTTTCTTTGCTGGGGATCGGTGTATCATTCTCGGCCTTATTTGCCGGATTTGGCATCTCTCGAACATTGATCGGGAGGTCTTTTGGATGTCGATGTTGGTTTTGGTGTGGGATTGAAGGAAGGCTAATGAAAACAACTTGGAGGGTGATGTGCTACAACTTTTGGAATCAAACCTTTGTTGGAACTTAAAACATAACTTCTGCCCCAGTTTTCTTGCTTGGGGAATTTATTTATTTTTTACTTTTATGTTGTGCTACGTGCATTACGCACGCTGTGTCTATTATGCATACTATGTACATTATGCATCCTATATTTATTATGATGCATACTATGACCGAGCCGTGAGGCGCCTACGTATCCTCTTTGAGGAATCAGGTCAAACGTAGTTCCCACGGTTTTGTATTTCTTTATGATTTCATCTTCTTTTTCTTCTTCTTTTTCTTTTTTTTTTTTTTTTCATGTCCTTTCCATTAGTGATTCCAAAAGAGGGGTATGAAAGGATTACTTAAGGCTCAAAGGGGGAAGCAAGGGTTAAACAGTGTTTGGATAGAAGAAAGAATTGCCTCCGTCATCTCATTATCCATCAAATGCCAAATACAAACAAATAAACCAAAAATTGCCATAATTAAAGAAATTACGCATAATATC
>NW_027184418.1:0-43000 GCF_000393655.2 Nicotiana sylvestris
AGTTTAGGGTTTAAAACCCTAATGCTGACTCAAGGAAAGAGTTCAGTTTAGGGTTTAAAACCCTAATGCTGACTGAATGGAAAAGAGTTCAGTTTAGGGTTTAAAACCCTAACGCTGACTGGATGGAAAAGAGTTCAGTTTAGGGTTTAAAACCCTAATGCTGACTAAAAGAAAAGTTCAGTTTATGGTTTAAAAACCCTAATGCTGACTAATGGAAAAGTTCAGTTTAGGGTTTAAAACCCTAATGCTGACTGAAGGGAAAAAGTTCAGTTTAGGGTTTAAAACCCTAATGCTAACTAAAGGAAAAGAGTTCTGTTTAGGGTTTAAAACCCTAATGCTGACTGAATGGGAAAGAGTTTAGTTTAGGGTTTAAAACCCTAATGCTGACTAAAGGAAAAGTTCAGTTTAGGGTTTAAAAACCCTAATGCTGACTGAATGGAAAAAGTTCAGTTTAAGGTTTAAAACCCTAATGTTGAACGAATGGAAAAGAGTACAGTTTAGGGTTTAAAACCCTAATGCTGACTGAATGGAAAAAGTTCAGTTTAGGGTTTAAAACCTTAATGCTGACCGAATGGAAAAGAGTTCAGTTTAGGGTTTAAAACCCTAATGTTGACCGAATGGAAAAGAGTTCAGTTTAGGGTTTAAAACCCTAATGCTGACTGGATGGAAAAGAGTTTAGTTTAGGGTTTAAAACCCTAATGCTGACTGGATGGAAAAGAGTTCAGTTTAGGGTTTAAAACCCTAATGCTGACTCTGACTACAGGAAAAGTTCAGTTTAGGGTTTAAAATCCTAATGCTGACTGAATGGAAAAGAGTTCAGTTTAGGGTATAAAACCCTAATGCTGACTAAAGGAAAAGTTCAGTTTAGGGTTTAAAATCCTAATGCTGACTAAAGGAAAAGTTCAGTTTCGGGTTTAAAACCTTAATGCTAACTGAATGGAAAAAGTTCAGTTTAGGGTTTAAAACCCTAATGCTGACTGAATGGAAAAGAGTTCAGTTTAGGGTTTAAAACCCTAATGCTGACTGAATGGAAAAGAGTTTAGTTTAGGGTTTAAAACCCTAATGCTGACTGGATGGAAAAGAGTTCAGTTTAGGGTTTAAAACCCTAATGCTGACTGAATGGAAAAGAGTTCAGTTTAGGGTATAAAACCCTAATGCTGACTAAAGGAAAAGTTCAGTTTAGGGTTTAAAACCCTAATGCTGACTAAAGGAAAAGTTCAGTTTAGGGTTTAAAACCTTAATGCTGACTGAATGGAAAAAGTTCAGTTTAGGGTTTAAAACCCTAATGCTGACTGAATGGAAAAGAGTTCAGTTTAGGGTTTAAAACCCTAATGCTGACTGAATGGAAAAGAGTTCAGTTTAGGGTTTAAAACCCTAATGCTGACTGGATGGAAAAGAGTTCAGTTTAGGGTTTAAAACCCTAATGCTGACTCTGACTGAATGGAAAAAGTTCAGTTTAGGGTTTAAAACCCTAATGTTGACTGAATGGAAAAGAGTCCAGTTTAGGGTTTAAAACCCTAATGCTGACTAAAGGAAAAAGTTCAGTTTAGGGTTTAAAACCCTAATGCTGACTAAAGGGAAAGTTTAGTTTAGGGTTTAAAACCCTAATGCTGACTAAAGGAAAGAGTTTAGTTTAGGGTTTAAAACCCTAATGCTGAATGAATGGAAAAAGTTCAGTTTAGGGTTTAAAACCCTAATGCTGACCGAATGGAAAAGAGTTTAGTTTAGGGTTTAAAACCCTAATGCTGACTGAATGGAAAAAGTTCAGTTTAGGGTTTAAAACCTTAATGCTGACTAAAGGAAAGAGCTCAGTTTAGGGTTTAAAACCCTAATGCTTACTGAATGGAAGAGTTCAGTTTAGGGTTTAAAACCCTAATGCTGACTGAATGGAAAAAGTTCAGTTTAGGGTTTAAAACCCTAATGCTGACTAAAGGAAAGAGTTCAGTTTAGGGTTTAAAACCCTAATGCTGACAGAATGGAAAAAGTTCAGTTTAGGGTTTAAAACCTTAATGCTGACTAAAGGAAAGAGTTCAGTTTAGGGTTTAAAACCCTAATGCTGACTAAAGGGAAAGTTCAGTTTAAGGTTTAAAACCCTAATGCTGACTAAAGGAAAGAGTTCAGTTTAGGGTTTAAAACCCTAATGCTGACTAAAGGAAAAAGTTCAGTTTAGGGTTTAAAACCCTAATGCTGACTAAAGGGAAAGTTCAGTTTAGGGTTTAAAACCCTAATGCTGACTAAAGGAAAGAGTTCAGTTTAGGGTTTAAAACCCTAATGCTGACTGAATGGAAAAAGTTCAGTTTAGGGTTTAAAACCCTAATGCTGACCGAATGGAAAAGAGTTCAGTTTAGGGTTTAAAACCCTAATGCTGACTGAATGGAAAAAGTTCAGTTTAGGGTTTAAAACCTTAATGCTGACTAAAGGAAAGAGTTCAGTTTAGGGTTTAAAACCCTAATGCTGACTGAATGGAAGAGTTTAGTTTAGGGTTTAAAACCCTAATGCTGACTGAATGGAAAAAGTTCAGTTTAGGGTTTAAAACCCTAATGCTGACTACAAGAAAAGTTCAGTTTAGGGTTTAAAACCCTAATGCTGACTGAATGAAAAAGTTCAGTTTAGGGTTTAAAACCCTAATGCTGACTGAAGGGAAAGTTCAGTTTAGGGTTTAAAACCCTAATGCTGACTAAAGGAAAGAGTTCAGTTTAGGGTTTAAAACCCTAATGCTGACTGAATGGAAAAGAGTTCAGTTTAGGGTTTAAAACCCTAATGCTGACTGGATGGAAAAGAGTTCAGTTTAGGGTTTAAAACCCTAATGCTGACTCTGACTACAGGAAAAAGTTCAGTTTAGGGTTTAAAACCCTAATGCTGACTAATGGAAAAAGTTCAGTTTAGGGTTTAAAAACCCTAATGCTGACTAAAGGGAAAAAGTTCAGTTTAGGGTTTAAAACCCTAATGCTGACTAAAGGAAAAGAGTTCTGTTTAGGGTTTAAAACCCTAATGCTGACTAAAGGAAAAGTTCAGTTTAGGGTTTAAAAACCCTAATGCTGACTAAAGGAAAAGTTCAGTTTAGGGTTTAAAACCCTAATGCTGACTGAATGGAAAAAGTTTAGTTTAGGGTTTAAAACCCTAATGCTGACCGAATGGAAAAGAGTTCAGTTTAGGGTTTAAAACCCTAATGTTGACCGAATGGAAAAGAGTTCAGTTTAGGGTTTAAAACCCTAATGCTGACTGGATGGAAAAGAGTTCAGTTTAGGGTTTAAAACCCTAATGCTGACTCTGACTACAGGAAAAAGTTCAGTTTAGGGTTTAAAACCCTAATGCTGACTGAATGGAAAAGAGTTCAGTTTAGGGTTTAAAACCCTAATGCTGACTGAATGGAAAAGAGTTCAGTTTAGGGTTTAAACCCTAATACTGACTAAAGGAAAAGTTCAGTTTAGGGTTTAAAACCCTAATGCTGACTAAAGGAAAAGTTCAGTTTAGGGTTTAAAACCCTAATGCTGACTAAAGGAAAAGTTCAGTTTAGGGTTTAAAACCTTAATGCTGACTGAATGGAAAAAGTTCAGTTTAGGGTTTAAAACCCTAATGCTGACTGAATGGAAAAGAGTTCAGTTTAGGGTTTAAAACCCTAATGCTGACTGGATGGAAAAGAGTTCAGTTTAGGGTTTAAAACCCTAATGCTGACTCTGACTACAGGAAAAAGTTCAGTTTAGGGTTTAAAACCCTAATGCTGACTGAATGGAAAAGAGTCCAGTTTAGGGTTTAAAACCCTAATGCTGACTAAAGGAAAAAGTTCAGTTTAGGGTTTAAAACCCTAATGCTGACTAAAGGGAAAGTTCAGTTTAGGGTTTAAAACCCTAATGCTGACTAAAGGAAAGAGTTCAGTTTAGGGTTTAAAACCCTAATGCTGACAGAATGGAAAAAGTTCAGTTTAGGGTTTAAAACCTTAATGCTGACTAAAGGAAAGAGTTCAGTTTAGGGTTTAAAACCCTAATGCTGACTAAAGGGAAAGTTCAGTTTAAGGTTTAAAACCCTAATGCTGACTAAAGGAAAGAGTTCAGTTTAGGGTTTAAAACCCTAATGCTGACTAAAGGGAAAGTTTAGTTTAGGGTTTAAAACCCTAATGCTGACTGAATGGAAAAAGTTCAGTTTAGGGTTTAAAACCCTAATGCTGACTGGATGGAAAAGAGTTCAGTTTAGGGTTTAAAACCCTAATGCTGACTCTGACTACAGGAAAAGTTCAGTTTAGGGTTTAAAACCCTAATGCTGACTGAATGGAAAAGAGTTCAGTTTAGGGTATAAAACCCTAATGCTGACTAAAGGAAAAGTTCAGTTTAGGGTTTAAAACCCTAATGCTGACTAAAGGAAAAGTTCAGTTTAGGGTTTAAAACCTTAATGCTGACTGAATGGAAAAAGTTCAGTTTAGGGTTTAAAACCCTAATGCTGACTGAATGGAAAAGAGTCCAATTTAGGGTTTAAAACCCTAATGCTGACTAAAGGAAAAAGTTCAGTTTAGGGTTTAAAACCCTAATGCTAACTAAAGGGAAAGTTCAGTTTAGGGTTTAAAACCCTAATGCTGACTAAAGGAAAGAGTTCAGTTTAGGGTTTAAAACCCTAATGCTGACTGAATGGAAAAGAGTTCAGTTTAGGGTTTAAAACCCTAATGCTGACTGGATGGAAAAGAGTTCAGTTTAGGGTTTAAAACCCTAATGCTGACTAAAGGAAAAGTTCAGTTTAGGGTTTAAAAACCCTAATGCTGACTAATGGAAAAGTTCAGTTTAGGGTTTAAAAACCCTAATGCTGACTGAAGGGAAAAAGTTCAGTTTAGGGTTTAAAACCCTAATGCTGACTAAAGGAAAAGAGTTCTGTTTAGGGTTTAAAACCCTAATGCTGACTGAATGGAAAAGAGTTTAGTTTAGGGTTTAAAACCCTAATGCTGACTAAAGGAAAAGTTCAGTTTAGGGTTTAAAAACCCTAATGCTGACTAAAGGAAAAGTTCAGTTTAGGGTTTAAAACCCTAATGCTGACTGAATGGAAAAAGTTCAGTTTAGGGTTTAAAACCCTAATGCTGACCAATTGTAAAAGAGTTCAGTTTAGGGTTTAAAACCCTAATGTTGACCGAATGGAAAAGAGTTCAGTTTAGGGTTTAAAACCCTAATGCTGACCGAATGGAAAAGAGTTCAGTTTAGGGTTTAAAACCCTAATGCTGACTGGATGGAAAAAAGTTCAGTTTAGGGTTTAAAACCCTAATGCTGACTGGATGGATAAGAGTTCAGTTTAGGGTTTAAAACCCTAATGCTGACTCTGACTACAGGGAAAGTTCAGTTTAGGGTTTAAAACCCTAATGCTGACTGAATGGAAAAAGTTCAGTTTAGGGTTTAAAACCCTAATGCTAACTACATGGAAAAAGTTCAGTTTAGGGTTTAAAACCCTAATGCTGACTAAAGGAAAAGTTCAGTTTAGGGTTTAAAACCCTAATGCTGACTGAATGGAAAAGAGTTCAGTTTAGGGTTTAAAACCCTAATGCTGACTGAATGGAAAAGAGTTCAGTTTAGGGTTTAAAACCCTAATGCTGACTGGATGGAAAAGAGTTCAGTTTAGGGTTTAAAACCCTAATGCTGACTCTGACTACAGGAAAAAGTTCAGTTTAGGGTTTAAAACCCTAATGCTGACTGAATGGAAAAGAGTCCAGTTTAGGGTTTAAAACCCTAATGCTGACTAAAGGAAAAAGTTCAGTTTAGGGTTTAAAACCCTAATGCTGACTAAAGAGAAAGTTTAGTTTAGGGTTTAAAACCCTAATGCTGACTAAAGGAAAGAGTTCAGTTTAGGGTTTAAAACCCTAATGCTGACTGAATGGAAAAAGTTCAGTTTAGGGTTTAAAACCCTAATGCTGACCGAATGGAAAAGAGTTCAGTTTAGGGTTTAAAACCCTAATGCTGACTGAATGGAAAAAGTTCAGTTTAGGGTTTAAAACCTTAATGCTGACTAAAGGAAAGAGTTCAGTTTAGGGTTTAAAACCCTAATGCTGACTGAATGGAAGAGTTCAGTTTAGGGTTTAAAACCCTAATGCTGACTGAATGGAAAAAGTTCAGTTTAGGGTTTAAAACCCTAATGCTGACTAAAGGAAAGAGTTCAGTTTAGGGTTTAAAACCCTAATGCTGACAGAATGGAAAAGTTCAGTTTAAGGTTTAAAACCTTAATGCTAACTAAAGGAAAGAGTTCAGTTTATGGTTTAAAACCCTAATGCTGACTAAAGGGAAAGTTCAGTTTAAAGTTTAAAACCCTAATGCTGACTAAAGGAAAGAGTTCAGTTTAGGGTTTAAAACCCTAATGCTGACTAAAGGAAAAAGTTCAGTTTAGGGTTTAAAACCCTAATGCTGACTAAAGGGAAAGTTCAGTTTAGGGTTTAAAACCCTAATGCTGACTAAAGGAAAGAGTTCAGTTTAGGGTTTAAAACCCTAATGCTGACTGAATGGAAAAAGTTCAGTTTAGGGTTTAAAACCCTAATGCTGACCGAATGGAAAAGAGTTCAGTTTAGGGTTTAAAACCCTAATGCTGACTGAATGGAAAAAGTTCAGTTTAGGGTTTAAAACCTTAATGCTGACTAAAGGAAAGAGTTCAGTTTAGGGTTTAAAACCCTAATGCTGACTGAATGGAAAGAGTCCAGTTTAGGGTTTAAAACCCTAATGCTGACTGAATGGAAAAAGTTCAGTTTAGGGTTTAAAACCCTAACGCTAACTGAATGGAAAAAGTTCAGTTTAGGGTTTAAAACCCTAATGCTGACTACAACAAAAGTTCAGTTTAGGGTTTAAAACCCTAATGCTGACTGAAGGGAAAGTTCAGTTTAGGGTTTAAAACCCTAATGCTGACTAAAGGAAAGAGTTCAGTTTAGGGTTTAAAACCCTAATGCTGGCTGAATGGAAAAGAGTTCAGTTTAGGGTTTAAAACCCTAATGCTGACAGGATGGAAAAGAGTTCAGTTTAGGGTTTAAAACCCTAATGCTGACTCTGACTACAGGAAAAAGTTCAGTTTAGGGTTTAAAACCCTAATGCTGACTAATGGAAAAAGTTCTGTTTAAGGTTTAAAACCCTAATACTGACTGAATGGAAAAGAGTTTAGTTTAGGGTTTAAAACCCTAATGCTGACTGAATGGAAAAGAGTTCAGTTTAGGGTATAAAACCCTAATGCTGACTAAAGGAAAAGTTCAGTTTAGGGTTTAAAACCCTAATGCTGACTAAAGGAAAAGTTCAGTTTAGGGTTTAAAACCTTAATGCTGACTGAATGGAAAAAGTTCAGTTTAGGGTTTAAAACCCTAATGCTGACTGAATGGAAAAGAGTTCAGTTTAGGGTTTAAAACCCTAATGCTGACTGGATGGAAAAGAGTTCAGTTTAGGGTTTAAAACCCTAATGCTGACTCTGACTACAGGAAAAAGTTCAGTTTAGGGTTTAAAACCCTAATGCTGACTGAATGGAAAAGAGTTCAGTTTAGGGTATAAAACCCTAATGCTGACTAAAGGAAAAGTTCAGTTTAGGGTTTAAAACCCTAATGCTGATTAAAGGAAAAGTTCAGTTTAGGGTTTAAAACCTTAATGCTGACTGAATGGAAAAAGTTCAGTTTAGGGTTTAAAACCCTAATGCTGACGGAATGGAAAAGAGTTCAGTTTAGGGTTTAAAACCCTAATGCTGACTGAATGGAAAAGAGTTCAGTTTAGGGTTTAAAACCCTAATGCTGACTGGATGGAAAAGAGTTCAGTTTAGGGTTTAAAACCCTAATGCTGACTCTGACTACAGGAAAAAGTTCAGTTTAGGGTTTAAAACCCTAATGCTGACTGAATGGAAAAGAGTCCAGTTTAGGGTTTAAAACCCTAATGCTGACTATAGGAAAAAGTTCAGTTTAGGGTTTAAAACCCTAATGCTGACTAAAGGGAAAGTTCAGTTTAGGGTTTAAAACTCTAATGCTGACTAAAGGAATGAGTTCAGTTTAGGGTTTAAAACCCTAATGCTGACTGAATGGAAAAAGTTTAGTTTAGGGTTTAAAACCCTAATGCTGACCGAATGGAAAAGAGTTCAGTTTAGGGTTTAAAACCATAATGCTGACTGAATGGAAAAAGTTCAGTTTAGGGTTTAAAACCTTAATGCTGACTAAAGGAAAGAGTTCAGTTTAGGGTTTAAAACCCTAATGCTGACTGAATGGAAGAGTTCAGTTTATTGTTTAAAACCCTAATGCTGACTGAATGGAAAAAGTTCAGTTTAGGGTTTAAAACCCTAATGCTGACTAAAGGAAAGAGTTCAGTTTAGGGTTTAAAACCCTAATGCTGACAGAATAGAAAAAGTTCAGTTTAGGGTTTAAAACCTTAATGCTGACTAAAGAAAAGAGTTCAGTTTAGGGTTTAAAACCCTAATGCTGACTAAAGGGAAAGTTCAGTTTAAGGTTTAAAACCCTAATGTTGACTAAAGGAAAGAGTTCAGTTTAGGGTTTAAAACCCTAATGCTGACTAAAGGGAAAGTTTAGTTTAGGGTTTAAAACCCTAATGCTGACTGAATGGAAAAAGTTCTGTTTAGGGTTTAAAACCCTAATGCTCACTAAAGGAAAGAGTTCAGTTTAGGGTATAAAACCCTAATGCTGACTGAATGGAAAAAGTTCAGTTTAGGGTTTAAAACCTTAATGCTGACTAAAGGAAAGAGTTCAGTTTAAGGTTTAAAACCCTAATGCTGACTAAAGGAAAGAGTTCAGTTTAGGGTTTAAAACCCTAATGCTGACTGGATGGAAAAGAGTTCAGTTTAGGGTTTAAAACCCTAATGCTGACTCTGACTACAGGAAAAAGTTCAGTTTAGGGTTTAAAACCCTAATGCTGACTGAATGGAAAAGAGTCCAGTTTAGGGTTTAAAACCCTAATGCTGACTAAAGGAAAAAGTTCAGTTTAGGGTTTAAAACCCTAATGCTGACTAAAGGGAAAGTTCAGTTTAGGGTTTAAAACCCTAATGCTGACTAAAGGAAAGAGTTCAGTTTAGGGTTTAAAACCCTAATGCTGACTGAATGGAAAAAGTTCAGTTTAGGGTTTAAAACCCTAATGCTGACCGAATGGAAAAGAGTTCAGTTTAGGGTTTAAAACCCTAATGCTGACTGAATGGAAAAAGTTCAGTTTAGGGTTTAAAACCTTAATGCTGACTAAAGGGAAAGAGTTCAGTTTAGGGTTTAAAACCCTAATGCTGACTGAATGGAAAAAGTTCAGTTTAGGGTTTAAAACCCTAATGCTGACTAAAGGAAAGAGTTCAGTTTAGGGTTTAAAACCCTAATGCTGACAGAATGGAAAAAGTTCAGTTTAGGGTTTAAAACCTTAATGCTGACTAAAGGAAAGAGTTCAGTTTAGGGTTTAAAACCCTAATGCTGACTAAAGGGAAAGTTCAGTTTAAGGTTTAAAACCCTAATGCTGACTAAAGGAAAGAGTTCAGTTTAGGGTTTAAAACCCTAATGCTGACTAAAGGGAAAGTTTAGTTTAGGGTTTAAAACCCTAATGCTGACTGAATGGAAAAAGTTCAGTTTAGGGTTTAAAACCCTAATGCTGACTAAAGGAAAGAGTTCAGTTTAGGGTATAAAACCCTAATGCTGACTGAATGGAAAAAGTTCAGTTTAGGGTTTAAAACCTTAATGCTGACTAAAGGAAAGAGTTCAGTTTAGGGTTTAAAACCCTAATGCTGACTAAAGGGAAAGTTCAGTTTAGGGTTTAAAACCCTAATGCTGACTGAATGGAAAAAGTTCAGTTTAGGGTTTAAAACCCTAATGCTGACTAAAGGAAAGAGTTCAGTTTAGGGTATAAAACCCTAATGCTGACTGAATGGAAAAAGTTCAGTTTAGGGTTTAAAACCTTAATGCTGACTAAAGGAAAGAGTTCAGTTTAGGGTTTAAAACCCTAATGCTGACTAAAGGGAAAGTTCAGTTTAAGGTTTAAAACCCTAATGCTGACTAAAGGAAAGAGTTCAGTTTAGGGTTTAAAACCCTAATGCTGACTAAAGGGAAAGTTCAGTTTAGGGTTTAAAACCCTAATACTGACTAGCTGGAAAGAGTTCAGTTTAGGGTTTAAAACCCTAACGCTAACTGAATGGAAAAAGTTCAGTTTAGGGTTAAAAACCCTAATGCTGACTACAAGAAAAGTTCAGTTTAGGGTTTAAAACCCTAATGCTGACTGAATGAAAAAGTTCAGTTTAGGGTTTAAAACCCTAATGCTGACTGAAGGGAAAGTTCAGTTTAGGGTTTAAAACCCTAATGCTGACTAAAGGAAAGAGTTCAGTTTAGGGTTTAAAACCCTAATGCTGACTAAAGGAAAGAGTTTAGTTTAGGGTTTAAAACCCTAATGCTGACTGAATGGAAAAAGTTCAGTTTAGGGTTTAAAACCCTAATGCTGACTAAAGGAAAGAGTTCAGTTTAGGGTTTAAAACCCTAATGCTGACTAAAGGGAAAGTTCAGTTTAAGGTTTAAAACCCTAATGCTGACTAAAGGAAAGAGTTCAGTTTAGGGTTTAAAACCCTAATGCTGACTAAAGGGAAAGTTCAGTTTAGGGTTTAAAACCCTAATGCTGACTGAATGGAAAAAGTTCAGTTTAGGGTTTAAAACCCTAATGCTGACTAAAGGAAAGAGTTCAGTTTAGGGTTTAAAACCCTAATGCTGACTAAAGGGAAAGTTCAGTTTAAGGTTTAAAACCCTAATGCTGACTAAAGGAAAGAGTTCAGTTTAGGGTTTAAAACCCTAATGCTGACTAAAGGGAAAGTTCAGTTTAGGGTTTAAAACCCTAATACTGACTAGCTGGAAAGAGTTCAGTTTAGGGTTTAAAACCCTAATGCTGATTGAATGGAAAAGAGTTTAGGTTAGGGTTTAAAACCCTAATGCTAACTAAAGGAAAAGTTCAATTTAGGGTTTACAAACCCTAATGCTGACTAAAGAAAAAGTTCAGTTTAGGGTTTAAAACCCTAATGCTGACCGAATGGAAAAGAGTTCAGTTTAGGGTTTAAAACCCTAATGCTGACCGAATGGAAAAGAGTTCAGTTTAGGGTTTAAAACCCTAATGCTGACTGAATGGAAAAGAGTTCAGTTTAGGGTTTAAAACCCTAATGCTGACTGGATGGAAAAGAGTTCAGTTTAGGGTTTAAAACCCTAATGCTGACTCTGACTACAGGAAAAAGTTCAGTTTAGGGTTTAAAACCCTAATGCTGACTGAATGGAAAAGAGTCCAGTTTAGGGTTTAAAACCCTAATGCTGACTAAAGGAAAAAGTTCAGTTTAGGGTTTAAAACCCTAATGCTGACTAAAGGGAAAGTTCAGTTTAGGATTTAAAACCCTAATGCTGAGTAAAGGAAAGAGTTCAGTTTAGGGTTTAAAACCCTAATGCTTGATAGATTAGCCGGGCAAAATACTACTATTTTTTGGATGGCTACTCGGGATATAATCAAATTGTTATAGCCCCAGAAGACCAAGAAAAGACCACATTTACATGCCCCTATGGGACATATTGTCACACCTCCTTTTTGCGCGCCCCGCCCCGAAGGGTAAAAATGCGCGAGGGGAGTTTTTCCAATTTAAGTGACAATATTTGAAATGGGATTAATTATTTAATTCAGAGTCGCCACTTGGGAAAGGTTTGGCTTTTGGTGTCCCAAGTCACCGATTTATCTTGAATCCCAAATCGAGGAAATTTTCGACTTTTCCAAATGAAGTCTGCGAACCAGAAATTCTAAGTAAGGAATTCTGTTGACCCGAGGGAAGGTGTTAGGCACCCTCGAATCCCGTGGTTCTAGCACGGTCGCTTAAATTGTTATAATGGCTAAATATCTGATTTAAATACATGTTACGACTTACGTGCTTTTATTAAGTTTAAACTGCTTTTATTATTATCATTTATTTTTATAGAATTGCAACGTCGTGAAAATGCATCTCGAACCACGTCACAATCAATGCACCCGTGATTGTCTATACATTTGACTCCGTTGAGATTTGGATTTGGGTCACATCAATGTGCACCCGAATTTAAGAATGTAATTTAATTAAGTCGCTCCTAAAGAGTCTAACGTGTTATTGTCTTTGGAGAAGGCAGGGAAATTCACTAGGCCGCCCAACTCCACATTCTAAATGTTTACTATGATTAATTATTGAGGGCCCCGCAATGTGTATCTTTCTTTGAACGAGGCTCATCTCATCATTTTAAGAGAGATATCCTAAAGTGGCTACATTTCTATTATGTTTGTCTTTAAAATAGAAAGGGAAAAGGTACGTGCTAATTTACTTGCATGCTTTTTAGCCGAATCCGGATTCCCTGCCAATTATTTGGTTCATTTGGTTAGTCGTTTGCAAGATGAAGAACGCCGTACCTCGTGGAACCCGTTTTCAATTTAATGAAAATTACATACAAGCTGATGAAATGCCATGACTACTCCAAACATTTCTTGAGTTGAATTCAACTAAACTTCTTTAGGCTAAATTGAAGGAATTGGCTACTAGACATTGTTACTAATAGGATTCAAACGTGATCCTATGTACTGCCTAACGGGCCTGATAAAAGGACTAAAATGAAACAGAAACAGCATTGTATAAGGTTGGGGTATACATACCCTGTATTAACAAACAACTACAAAATAAAACACAGAGGACTAGAACTCAATCGAGCATCAGTTAACATATCCTTTCATACTATCGAATTATAAACTAATCAATTATACAAACCCATTACTATACCATGAATATTACAACAAATACTTAAACTTCTTCAATATCTTTCATTTCATGCTTTCAAACTGTTTCAGTTACACCAATATGGGGCTCGAAATGTGTACCTGGAAAGTGCTTACAATTGAAGAAGCAGGGAAAGTCAGTAGAGCAGGAGTAGAAGATAGCAACAATAGCAACCAACACAGCAGTAACAACAATCCGAGCAGAATAACCCAAACAGCAACTCAATGATGCAGTACCCAAGGCTCAAGTAAAAGAATGAAGCCGAGTTGGAATCCAAGAAAATTCCAATGTCATTCCAAACAGGTAAACAGAGGGATCCGATACAGATAAGAAAAAGCACAAGCTGCTGATTTCCCAATACTTCAAGACAAAGACCCTTGGTCTGACTGAACCAATAGCAGACTAGAGCTAGTGTTCAAACAAAGAAAAATGAAGAGAAAAACAGTGTTTTCAACTTCAATCAAAGGAACCAGCAATCTTTTCTATCTTCCCCTGGTTTCTGAACTCTCTTTGATTTCAGAATTAATCTCTTTCTAATTTTCAGAATTTCTCTCGCCCAGTTTCAAAACTAAAACCCTTCCCTTTCTATTGCCTGATTGAATCTTAAAACCAGAAGTTGTTTTCTTTCCCCCTCCCTCAGTTTCAGTCTCTCTGTATGCCTTACTTCTCTTATTTTTTCTATGTATCTATGCTTTCTCAATCCCTCCAAATCCAGTCTGATCCCTACCAATGGAAGTTCTGCCTCCTTTTATCCTAAACTCAGGCCACTTTCAACAGCCTGTAAAGCCATCAGAAACCCCCTCCATGTGGTCTGTCCTCTTTTCAGTTTCCACTCAACTATTTAAGTATAAACCCTCCCATGATATTCCCTGACAAACCCTTTTAATTACCTTATTAAACTAAAAGCAGACATGGGCAGCATGAATATAACCTGACAGCACATGCTGTCAAGTTATTCTTCATCTCAAAAGGGCCTTTATGCACATGTTGTGCACAAATGCACGTGCCACCAATTCAGATTGTAGCTAACAATCCAATCTTTTCATTTTCAGATTCAAATACAACAACTATAAGTAGCCATACTTGATTCTTACTTTGATTCAAACAAAGTTCCAGCAGGCAATAGATCAAATTGTTACCATTCGAACAACTGAAATTAATTGACGACATATGTCGACTCGACTATACTAATCATAACATGTACAATTGAAAGCTATGATCAGAACATCTAACAGTATTAAACACATGATTCGGATTGTACTGACTAAACAAAAAATTGTACTGGGGAATCGATTAATCAGTCAAATTTAAAGTTCAATTGATTGCACAGCACATACACATATACACATTATTAGTGAATAGAGGAAAGACTCGATCAAACACAGAGGTTCAGGCAAGGCGGACAGGATACAATCGACCAACAATTCAGAAATAAAATCAACTAACATTTTGGGGCAATAAACAAACATTCAATTACAACAAGACTCATGAACTGATAGAAAAGAACACAAAAATACCTGAAATCTTGAAAATCAGCAAACCCTAGCTTGGATTCGAATTGATCTTTCTTAGGGTTGAACGGACTTTAATCGAAGTGTTCTCAAATGAGAAACACTTCGATTAAGGTCCATTAGACCCCAAACATTGGCTCAAACAGACACAGATCAGTCACGAAGAACCCTAGGGCTCCTAAAAGCAGATCTGGGATTTATGTTTCCCTGGTTAGATTCGGACCAAACCAAGCATGGTTTGGTCACGAAGGGGTCCGGGGACTGTCTGGTGTGAAACTGGGGTCAATCAGTGTAAGTCAGGTTCCGACTCGAATCTTCAAATGAAGATTCGAGAAGGTGGGAGGGGATTCGAGCTAAGTGGCTGGTGGATTTGGGTTCAAGATGGTGAGGTGCATCTATGGTGTTAAGGTGAGGGCCACCGGCATTCATGCCGCCGGGTTTTTGGTGAAGGGAAATGGGGGCGGCTAGGGTTCCGGGGTTTGTGGTGAGGACAACGAAAGGTAGGGGGGGTCTGGCTAGGGGCGTGGGGTAAAGGAATGGGATTATATAGTAAGTGAGTGGTCGATTCCTGGCCTTCGGATGGAGTGAGATGAAGGGTCAGGATCTTTTGGCTGGTAAGGAACGGTGTCGTTTCAACCTAAAGGGGGTTGGGTTGGTCCGGGTGGAATGGGTCGGGTTTGTTCGTGGGTATGGGGAATGCGATCTTGGCCGTTGATCATTCTGAGATCAACGGCCCAGATCAGACCAGATCAAAACGACGTCGTTTGGACGCTCTTGAGGTCAGCTGGTCTGGACCGGGGCAAGCACATGCTTTGGGCTCGTTTTGGGCCTCGGATTTTGAATGGGAACAAGCCCAAACCTGATTTCAGGCCAATTTTGCACTCTTTTTTCTTTTATTTTTTTCATTTTTTTTTAAAACAAAACCTAATTAAACAAAATTAAACTCCATTAATTAAACACTTAATACAATTATTCACGCATATTAAAATGTTAAAAGTAGGTAAAATTAAACAAGGCAACAATTAGGACAAAATGCATGTTTTATGATTTTCCATTTAATAACCGGATTACGGTTCAAACTACGCATGACACACATTTTTTGTATTTTGTTTTAATAAAAAATAAAAATGGGCAAAATCATAAATAATTAACAACATGCCACGTAAAAATCCAAAAATTGTACAGCAAGACTAATTGCTATTGTTTTTGTTTCTTTTGGAGTGATTGTCGCGTAAAACAAAAATCAAGTGCTCACAGCTGCCCCTCTTTGTTCGGAAACACGAAGAGTTTTCGCGCAAAGATAAAGTGAGCGGATATGAGCAATTTTTTGCCTATTGGACTACTCCGTGTAAAGCATGTTTTGAAAGATCTGACCGAATCTTTGCTTCAAAGATTTCCTACATATCCTGGGCTAAACAGGAATCAGGTCAATGTAGTTCAGGAAGCTTTGGTAGCTGGGACTACCATGGGACTGCAATTCTTGCCGTTACTGTTGTTGCCGCTGCTATTGCTGCTTACCGACTCCCTTATTACAAACAAAGGAAAATTGAAACTGTACTAACTACGTATGCATGTCAGCCACTAGTTACAAGATTCCTATCTATGATCCTTTGGCGACTTGATCTTGGGTCTTAGCTGATTCTGCTTGTAGACTCCGATCTGAATCTTGATGCTTGCAAGTTGTAGGCGCCTATTTATTTCTGCGACACTAAGTAAGACGGGGTTGGTAGAACTCGGGACCTTGATCAAACCTTTGAAGGATCCGCCCTTCGCCTTTCCGAATATCTCGGCACATCTTCTTTTTGTCTTTTTCTTCTTTTATTCTGAGTTGAGACTCATCTTGTGGGTCGTCACCACCCATGTGTCTCGAGGTCAGATCTGCGGGGAAAAACAAACGAACGAAATTTTCTGCCCCAGTTCTACTAGGAAAACTTCGTGAGTTAGTTACCGGGAAGTTTACAAAGTTGATGAAGGGATTGGACCACAAAATGCAACTTCGGTATTGGATCCCTAATATTGCCATAAGGTAAAAATGCTCAGTTCAGGGTTGGAGCCCTAATACTGACTAGCTAGGGAGAAGTTCAGTTTAGAGTTGAAACCCTAATACTGATTAACTGGGGAAAAGTTCAGTTTAGGGTTAGGGCCCTAATACTGACTGAATGGAAAAGTTCAGTTTAGGGTTTAAAACCCTAATACTGACTGACTGGAAAAAGTTCAGTTTAGGGTTTAAAACCCTAATGCTGACTAACTAGAAAAGTTCAGTTCAGAATTTAAAACCCAAATGTTGGCTAAAGGAAAAGATCAGTTTAGGGTTTAAAACCCTAATACTGACTGGATGGAAAAAGTTCAGTTTAGGGTTTAAAACCCTAATGCTAACTAAATGGAAAAAGTTCAGTTTAGGGTTTAAAACCCCAATACTGACTGAATGGAAAAAGTTCAGTTTATGGTTTAAAACCCCAATGCTGACTGAATGGAAAAAGTTTAGTTTAGGGTTTAAAACCCTATTGCTGACTAAAAGGAAAGAGTTCAGTTTAGGGTTTAAAACCCTAATGCTGACTAAAGGAAAGAGTTCAGTTTAGGGTTTAAAACCCTAATGCTGACTGAATGGAAAAAGTTCAGTTTAGGGTTTAAAACCTTAATGCTGACTAAAGGAAAGAGTTCAGTTTAGGGTTTAAAACCCTAATGCTGACTAAAGGGAAAGTTCAGTTTAAGGTTTAAAACCCTAATGCTGACTAAAGGAAAGAGTTCAGTTTAGGGTTTAAAACCCTAATGCTGACTAAAGGGAAAGTTCAGTTTAGAGTTTAAAACCCTAATGCTGACTGAATGGAAAAAGTTCAGTTTAGGGTTTAAAACCCTAATGCTGACTAAAGGAAAGAGTTCAGTTTAGGGTATAAAACCCTAATGCTGACTGAATGGAAAAAGTTCAGTTTAGGGTTTAAAATCTTAATGCTGACTAAAGGAAAGAGTTCAGTTTAGGGTTTAAAACCCTAATGCTGACTAAAGGGAAAGTTCAGTTTAAGGTTTAAAACCCTACTGCTGACTAAAGGAAAGAGTTCAGTTTTGGGTTTAAAACCCTAATGCTGACTAAAGGGAAAGTTCAGTTTAGGGTTTAAAACCCTAATACTGACTAGCTGGAAAAAGTTCAGTTTAGGGTTTAAAACCCTAACGCTAACTGAATGGAAAAAGTTCAGTTTAGGGTTTAAAACCCTAATGCTGACTACAAGAAAAGTTCAGTTTAGGGTTTAAAACCCTAATACTGACTGAATGAAAAAGTTCAGTTTAGGGTTTAAAACCCTAATGCTGACTGAAGGGAAAGTTCAGTTTAGGGTTTAAAACCCTAATGCTGACTAAAGGAAAGAGTTCAGTTTAGGGTTTAAAACCCTAATGCTGACTGAATGGAAAAGAGTTCAGTTTAGGGTTTAAAACCCTAATGCTGACTGGATGGAAAAGAGTTCAGTTTAGGGTTTAAAACCCTAATGCTGACTCTGACTACAGGAAAAAGTTCAGTTTAGGGTTTAAAACCCTAATGCTGACTGAATGGAAAAGAGTCCAGTTTAGGGTTTAAAACCCTAATGCTGACTAAAGGAAAAAGTTCAGTTTAGGGTTTAAAACCCTAATGCTGACTAAAGGGAAAGTTCAGTTTAGGGTTTAAAACCCTAATGCTGACTAAAGGAAAGAGTTTAGTTTAGGGTTTAAAACCCTAATGCAAACTAAAGGAAAAGTTCAGTTTAGGGTTTACAAACCCCAATGCTAACTAAAGGAAAAGTTCAGTTTAGGGTTTAAAACCCTAATGCTGACTGAATGGAAAAAGTTCAGTTTAGGGTTTAAAACCCTAATGCTGACCGAATGGAAAAGAGTTCAGTTTAGGGTTTAAAACCCTAATGCTGACCGAATGGAAAAGAGTTCAGTTTAGGGTTTAAAACCCTAATGCTGACTGGATGGAAAAGAGTTCAGTTTAGGGTTTAAAACCCTAATGCTGACTCTGACTACAGGAAAAAGTTCAGTTTAGGGTTTAAAACCCTAATGCTGACTGAATGGAAAAGAGTCCAGTTTAGGGTTTAAAACCCTAATGCTGACTAAAGGAAAAAGTTCAGTTTAGGGTTTAAAACCCTAATGCTGACTAAAGGGAAAGTTCAGTTTAGGGTTTAAAACCCTAATGCTGACTAAAGGAAAGAGTTCAGTTTAGGGTTTAAAACCCTAATGCTGACTAAATGGAAAAAGTTCAGTTTAGGGTTTAAAACCTTAATGCTAACTAAAGGAAAGAGTTCAGTTTAGGGTTTAAAACCCTAATGCTGACTAAAGGGAAAGTTCAGTTTAAGGTTTAAAACCCTAATGCTGACTAAAGGAAAGAGTTCAGTTTAGGGTTTAAAACCCTAATGCAGACTAAAGGGAAAGTTCAGTTTAGGGTTTAAAACCCTAATGCTGACTGAATGGAAAAAGTTCAGTTTAGGGTTTAAAACCCTAATGCTGACTAAAGGAAAGAGTTCAGTTTAGGGTATAAAACCCTAATGCAGACTGAATGGAAAAAGTTCAGTTTAGGGTTTAAAACCTTAATGCTGACTAAAGGAAAGAGTTCAGTTTAGGGTTTAAAACCCTAATGCTGACTAAAGGGAAAGTTCAGTTTAAGGTTTAAAACCCTACTGCTGACTAAAGGAAAGAGTTAAGTTTTGGGTTTAAAACCCTAATGCTGACTAAAGGGAAAGTTCAGTTTAGGGTTTAAAACCCTAATACTAACTAGCTGGAAAAAGTTCAGTTTAGGGTTTAAAACCCTAACGCTAACTGAATGGAAAAAGTTCAGTTTAGGGTTTAAAACCCTAATGCTGACTACAAGAAAAGTTCAGTTTAGGGTTGAAAACCCTAATACTGACTAAATGAAAAAGTTCAGTTTAGGGTTTAAAACCCTAATGCTGACTGAAGGGAAAGTTCAACTTAGGGTTTAAAACCCTAATGCTGACTAAAGGAAAGAGTTCAGTTTAGGGTTTAAAACCCTAATGGTGACTGAATGGAAAAGAGTTCAGTTTAGGGTTTAAAACCCTAATGCTGACTTGATGGAAAAGAGTTCAGTTTAGGGTTTAAAACCCTAATGCTGACTCTGACTATAGGAAAAAGTTCAGTTTAGGGTTTAAAACCCTAATGCTGACTAATGGAAAAAGTTCAGTTTAGGGTTTTAAAACCCTAATGCTGACTGAAGGGAAAAAGTTCAGTTTAGGGTTTAAAACCCTAATGCTGACTAAAGGAAAAGAGTTCTGTTTAGGGTTAAAAACCTTAATGCTGACTGAATGGAAAAGAGTTTAGTTTAGGGTTTAAAACCCTAATGCAAACTAAAGGAAAAGTTCAGTTTAGGGTTTACAAACCCCAATGCTAACTAAAGGAAAAGTTCAGTTTAGGGTTTAAAACCCTAATGCTGACTGAATGGAAAAAGTTCAGTTTAGGGTTTAAAACCCTAATGCTGACCGAATGGAAAAGAGTTAAGTTTAGGGTTTAAAACCCTAATGCTGACCGAATGGAAAAGAGTTTAGTTTAGGGTTTAAAACCCTAATGCTGACCGAATGGAAAAGAGTTCAGTTTAGGGTTTAAAACCCTAATGCTGACCGAATGGAAAAGAGTTCAGTTTAGGGTATAAAACCCTAATGTTGACTGTATGGAAAAGAGTTCAGTTTAGGGTTTAAAACCCTAATGCTGACTCGACTACAGGAAAAAGTTCAGTTTAGGGTTTAAAACCCTAATGCTGACTGAATGGAAAAGAGTTCAGTTTAGGGTATAAAACCCTAATGCTGACTAAAGAAAAAGTTCAGTTTAGGGTTTAAAACCCTAATGCTGACTGAATGGAAAAGAGTTCAGTTTAGGGTTTAAAACCCTAATGCTGACTGGATGGAAAAGAGTTCAGTTTAGGGTTTAAAACCCTAATGCAGACTCTGACTACAGGAAAAAGTTCAGTTTAGGGTTTAAAACCCTAATGCTGACTGAATGGAAAAGAGTCCAGTTTAGGGTTTAAAACCCTAATGCTGACTAAAGGAAAAAGTTCAGTTTAGGGTTTAAAACCCTAATGCTGACTAAAGGGAAAGTTCAGTTTAGGGTTTAAAACCCTAATGCTGACTAAAGGAAAGAGTTCAGTTTAGGGTTTAAAACCCTAATGCTGACTGAATGGAAAAAGTTCAGTTTAGGGTTTAAAACCCTAATGCTGACCGAATGGAAAAGAGTTCAGTTTAGGGTTTAAAACCCTAATGCTGACTGAATGGAAAAAGTTCAGTTTAGGGTTTAAAACCTTAATGCTGACTAAAGGAAAGAGTTCAGTTTAGGGTTTAAAACCCTAATGCTGACTAAAGGAAAGAGTTCAGTTTAGGGTTTAAAACCCTAATGCTGACTGGATGGAAAAGAGTTCAGTTTAGGGTTTAAAACCCTAATGCAGACTCTGACTACAGGAAAAAGTTCAGTTTAGGGTTTAAAACCCTAATGCTGACTGAATGGAAAAGAGTCCAGTTTAGGGTTTAAAACCCTAATGCTGACTAAAGGAAAGAGTTAAGTTTTGGGTTTAAAACCCTAATGCTGACTAAAGGGAAAGTTCAGTTTAGGGTTTAAAACCCTAATACTAACTAGCTGGAAAAAGTTCAGTTTAGGGTTTAAAACCCTAACGCTAACTGAATGGAAAAAGTTCAGTTTAGGGTTTAAAACCCTAATGCTGACTACAAGAAAAGTTCAGTTTAGGGTTGAAAACCCTAATACTGACTAAATGAAAAAGTTCAGTTTAGGGTTTAAAACCCTAATGCTGACTGAAGGGAAAGTTCAACTTAGGGTTTAAAACCCTAATGCTGACTAAAGGAAAGAGTTCAGTTTAGGGTTTAAAACCCTAATGGTGACTGAATGGAAAAGAGTTCAGTTTAGGGTTTAAAACCCTAATGCTGACTTGATGGAAAAGAGTTCAGTTTAGGGTTTAAAACCCTAATGCTGACTCTGACTATAGGAAAAAGTTCAGTTTAGGGTTTAAAACCCTAATGCTGACTAATGGAAAAAGTTCAGTTTAGGGTTTTAAAACCCTAATGCTGACTGAAGGGAAAAAGTTCAGTTTAGGGTTTAAAACCCTAATGCTGACTAAAGGAAAAGAGTTCTGTTTAGGGTTAAAAACCTTAATGCTGACTGAATGGAAAAGAGTTTAGTTTAGGGTTTAAAACCCTAATGCAAACTAAAGGAAAAGTTCAGTTTAGGGTTTACAAACCCCAATGCTAACTAAAGGAAAAGTTCAGTTTAGGGTTTAAAACCCTAATGCTGACTGAATGGAAAAAGTTCAGTTTAGGGTTTAAAACCCTAATGCTGACCGAATGGAAAAGAGTTAAGTTTAGGGTTTAAAACCCTAATGCTGACCGAATGGAAAAGAGTTTAGTTTAGGGTTTAAAACAATAATGCTGACCGAATGGAAAAGAGTTCAGTTTAGGGTTTAAAACCCTAATGCTGACCGAATGGAAAAGAGTTCAGTTTAGGGTATAAAACCCTAATGTTGACTGTATGGAAAAGAGTTCAGTTTAGGGTTTAAAACCCTAATGCTGACTCTGACTACAGGAAAAAGTTCAGTTTAGGGTTTAAAACCCTAATGCTGACTGAATGGAAAAGAGTTCAGTTTAGGGTATAAAACCCTAATGCTGACTAAAGGAAAAGTTCAGTTTAGGGTTTAAAACCCTAATGCTGACTGAATGGAAAAGAGTTCAGTTTAGGGTTTAAAACCCTAATGCTGACTGGATGGAAAAGAGTTCAGTTTAGGGTTTAAAACCCTAATGCAGACTCTGACTACAGGAAAAAGTTCAGTTTAGGGTTTAAAACCCTAATGCTGACTGAATGGAAAAGAGTCCAGTTTAGGGTTTAAAACCCTAATGCTGACTAAAGGAAAAAGTTCAGTTTAGGGTTTAAAACCCTAATGCTGACTAAAGGGAAAGTTCAGTTTAGGGTTTAAAACCCTAATGCTGACTAAAGGAAAGAGTTCAGTTTAGGGTTTAAAACCCTAATGCTGACTGAATGGAAAAAGTTCAGTTTAGGGTTTAAAACCCTAATGCTGACCGAATGGAAAAGAGTTCAGTTTAGGGTTTAAAACCCTAATGCTGACTGAATGGAAAAAGTTCAGTTTAGGGTTTAAAACCTTAATGCTGACTAAAGGAAAGAGTTCAGTTTAGGGTTTAAAACCCTAATGCTGACTAAAGGAAAGAGTTCAGTTTAGGGTTTAAAACCCTAATGCTGACTGGATGGAAAAGAGTTCAGTTTAGGGTTTAAAACCCTAATGCAGACTCTGACTACAGGAAAAAGTTCAGTTTAGGGTTTAAAACCCTAATGCTGACTGAATGGAAAAGAGTCCAGTTTAGGGTTTAAAACCCTAATGCTGACTAAAGGAAAATGTTCAGTTTAGGGTTTAAAACCCTAATGCTGACTAAAGGGAAAGTTCAGTTTAGGGTTTAAAACCCTAATGCTGACTAAAGGAAAAGTTCAATTTAGGGTTTAAAACCCTAATGCTGACTGAATGGAAAAAGTTCAGTTTAGGGTTTAAAACCCTAATGCTGACCGAATGGAAAAGAGTTCAGTTTAGGGTTTAAAACCCTAATGCTGACCGAATGGAAAAGAGTTCAGTTTAGGGTTTAAAACCCTAATGCTGACTGGATGGAAAAGAGTTCAGTTTAGGGTTTAAAACCCTAATGCTGACTCTGACTACAGGAAAAAGTTCAGTTTAGGGTTTAAAACCCTAATGCTGACTGAATGGAAAAGAGTTCAGTTTAGGGTATAAAACCCTAATGCTGACTAAAGGAAAAGTTCAGTTTAGGGTTTAAAACCCTAATGCTGACTAAAGGAAAAGTTCAGTTTAGGGTTTAAAACCTTAATGCTGACTGAATGGAAAAAGTTCAGTTTAGGGTTTAAAACCCTAATGCTGACTGAATGGAAAAGAGTTCAGTTTAGGGTTTAAAACCCTAATGCTGACTGGATGGAAAAGAGTTCAGTTTAGGGTTTAAAACCCTAATGCAGACTCTGACTACAGGAAAAAGTTCAGTTTAGGGTTTAAAACCCTAATGCTGACTGAATGGAAAAGAGTCCAGTTTAGGGTTTAAAACCCTAATGCTGACTAAAGGAAAATGTTCAGTTTAGGGTTTAAAACCCTAATGGTGACTAAAGGGAAAGTTCAGTTTAGGGTTTAAAACCCTAATGCTGACTAAAGGAAAAGTTCAGTTTAGGGTTTAAAACCCTAATACTGACTGAATGGAAAAAGTTCAGTTTAGGGTTTAAAACCCTAATGCTGACCGAATGGAAAAGAGTTCAGTTTAGGGTTTAAAACCCTAATGCTGACCGAATGGAAAAGAGTTTAGTTTAGGGTTTAAAACCCTAATGCTGACCGAATGGAAAAGAGTTCAGTTTAGGGTTTAAAACCCTAATGCTGACCGAATGGAAAAGAGTTCAGTTTAGGGTATAAAACCCTAATGCTGACTGAATGGAAAAAGTTCAGTTTAGGGTTTAAAACCCTAATGCTGACCGAATGGAAAAGAGTTCAGTTTAGGGTTTAAAACCCTAATGCTGACCGAATGGAAAAGAGTTCAGTTTAGGGTTTAAAACCCTAATGCTGACTGGATGGAAAAGAGTTCAGTTTAGGGTTTAAAACCCTAATGCTGACTCTGACTACAGGAAAAAGTTCAGTTTAGGGTTTAAAACCCTAATGCTGACTGAATGGAAAAGAGTTCAGTTTAGGGTATAAAACCCTAATGCTGACTAAAGGAAAAGTTCAGTTTAGGGTTTAAAACCCTAATGCTGACTAAAGGAAAAGTTCAGTTTAGGGTTTAAAACCTTAATGCTGACTGAATGGAAAAAGTTCAGTTTAGGGTTTAAAACCCTAATGCTGACTGAATGGAAAAGAGTTCAGTTTAGGGTTTAAAACCCTAATGCTGACTGGATGGAAAAGAGTTCAGTTTAGGGTTTAAAACCCTAATGCTGACTCTGACTACAGGAAAAAGTTCAGTTTAGGGTTTAAAACCCTAATGCTGACTGAATGGAAAAGAGTCCAGTTTAGGGTTTAAAACCCTAATGCTGACTAAAGGAAAAAGTTCAGTTTAGGGTTTAAAACCCTAATGCTGACTAAAGGGAAAGTTCAGTTTAGGGTTTAAAACCCTAATGCTGACTAAAGGAAAGAGTTCAGTTTAGGGTTTAAAACCCTAATGCTGACTGAATGGAAAAAGTTCAGTTTAGGGTTTAAAACCCTAATGCTGACCGAATGGAAAAGAGTTCAGTTTAGGGTTTAAAACCCTAATGCTGACTGAATGGAAAAAGTTCAGTTTAGGGTTTAAAACCTTAATGCTGACTAAAGGAAAGAGTTCAGTTTAGGGTTTAAAACCCTAATGCTGACTAAAGGAAAGAGTTCAGTTTAGGGTTTAAAACCCTAATGCTGACTAAAGGAAAAGTTCAGTTTAGGGTTTAAAACCCTAATGCTGACTAAATGGAAAAGTTCAGTTTAGGGTTTAAAACCCTAATGCTGACTAAAGGAAAGAGTTCAGTTTAGGGTTTAAAACCCTAATGCTGACTAAAGGGAAAGTTCAGTTTAAGGTTTAAAACCCTAATGCTGACTAAAGGAAAGAGTTCAGTTTAGGGTTTAAAACCCTAATGCTGACTAAAGGGAAAGTTCAGTTTAGAGTTTAAAACCCTAATGCTGACTGAATGGAAAAAGTTCAGTTTAGGGTTTAAAACCCTAATGCTGACTAAAGGAAAGAGTTCAGTTTAGGGTATAAAACCCTAATGCTGACTGAATGGAAAAAGTTCAGTTTAGGGTTTAAAACCTTAATGCTGACTAAAGGAAAGAGTTCAGTTTAGGGTTTAAAACACTAATGCTGACTAAAGGGAAAGTTCAGTTTAAGGTTTAAAACCCTAATGCTGACTAAAGGAAAGAGTTCAGTTTAGGGTTTAAAACCCTAATGCTGACTAAAGGGAAAGTTCAGTTTAGGGTTTAAAACCCTAATACTGACTAGCTGGAAAGAGTTCAGTTTAGGGTTTAAAACCCTAACACTAACTGAATGGAAAAAGTTCAGTTTAGGGTTTAAAACCCTAATGCTGACTGAATGAAAAAGTTCAGTTTAGGGTTTAAAACCCTAATGCTGACTGGATGGAAAAGAGTTCAGTTTAGGGTTTAAAACCCTAATGCTGACTCTGACTACAGGAAAAAGTTCAGTTTAGGGTTTAAAATCCTAATGCTGACTAATGGAAAAAGTTCAGTTTAGGGTTTAAAAACCCTAATGCTGACTGAAGGGAAAAAGTTCAGTTTAGGGTTTAAAACCCTAATGCTGACTAAAGGAAAAGAGTTCTGTTTAGGGTTTAAAACCCTAATGCTGACTGAATGGAAAAGAGTTTAGTTTAGGGTTTAAAACCCTAATGCTGACTAAAGGAAAAGTTCAGTTTAGGGTTTAAAATCCCTAATGCTGACTAATGGAAAAGTTCAGTTTAGGGTTTAAAATCCTAATGCTGACTGAATGGAAAAAGTTCAGTTTAGGGTTTAAAACCCTAATGCTGACCGAATGGAAAAGAGTTCAGTTTAGGGTTTAAAACCCTAATGCTGACTGGATGGAAAAGAGTTCAGTTTAGGGTTTAAAACCCTAATGCTGACTCTGACTACAGGAAAAAGTTCAGTTTAGGGTTTAAAACCCTAATGCTGACTGAATGGAAAAGAGTTCAGTTTAGGGTTTAAAACCCTAATGCTGACTGGATGGAAAAGAGTTCAGTTTAGGGTTTAAAACCCTAATGCTGACTCTGACTACAGGAAAAAGTTCAGTTTAGGGTTTAAAACCCTAATGCTGACTGAATGGAAAAGAGTTCAGTTTAGGGTTTAAAACCCTAATGCTGACTGGATGGAAAAGAGTTCAGTTTAGGGTTTAAAACCCTAATGCTGACTCTGACTACAGGAAAAAGTTCAGTTTAGGGTTTAAAACCCTAATGCTGACTGAATGGAAAAGAGTTCAGTTTAGGGTATAAAACCCTAATGCTGACTAAAGAAAAAGTTCAGTTTAGGGTTTAAAACCCTAATGCTGACTAAAGGAAAAGTTCAGTTTAGGGTTTAAAACCTTAATGCTGACTGAATGGAAAAAGTTCAGTTTAGGGTTTAAAACCCTAATGCTGACTGAATGTGAAAGAGTTCAGTTTAGGGTTTAAAACCCTAATGCTGACTGGATGGAAAAGAGTTCAGTTTAGGGTTTAAAACCCTAATGCAGACTCGACTACAGGAAAAAGTTCAGTTTAGGGTTTAAAACCCTAATGCTGACTGAATGGAAAAGAGTCCAGTTTAGGGTTTAAAACCCTAATGCTGACCAAAGGAAAAAGTTCAGTTTAGGGTTTAAAACCCTAATGCTGACTAAAGGGAAAGTTCAGTTTAGGGTTTAAAACCCTAATGCTGACTAAAGGAAAGAGTTCAGTTTAGGGTTTTAAACCCTAATGCTGACTGAATGGAAAAAGTTCAGTTTAGAGTTTAAAACCCTAATGCTGACCGAATGGAAAAGAGTTCAGTTTAGGGTTTAAAACCCTAATGCTGACTGAATGGAAAAAGTTCAGTTTAGGGTTTAAAACCTTAATGCTGACTAAAGGAAAGAGTTCAGTTTAGGGTTTAAAACCCTAATGCTGACTAAAGGGAAAGTTCAGTTTAAGGTTTAAAACCCTAATGCTGACTAAAGGAAAGAGTTCAGTTTAGGGTTTAAAACCCTAATGCTGACTAAAGGGAAAGTTCAGTTTAGGGTTTAAAACCCTAATGCTGACTAAATGAAAGAGTTCAGTTAAGGGTTTAAAACCCTAATGCTGACTAAAGGGAAAGTTTAGTTTAGGGTTTAAAACCCTAATGCTGACTAAAGGAAAGAGTTCAGTTTAGGGTTTAAAACCCTAATGCTGACCGAATGGAAAAGAGTTCAGTTTAGGGTTTAAAACCCTAATGCTGACTGGATGGAAAAGAGTTCAGTTTAGGGTTTAAAACCCTAATGCTGACTAAAGGAAAGAGTTTAGTTTAGGGTATAAAACCCTAATGCTGACTGAATGGAAAAAGTTCAGTTTAGGGTTTAAAACCCTAATGCTGACTAAAGGAAAGAGTTCAGTTTAGGGTATAAAACCCTAATGCTGACTGAATGGAAAAAGTTCAGTTTAGGGTTTAAAACCTTAATGCTGACTAAAGGAAAGAGTTCAGTTTAGGGTTTAAAACACTAATGCTGACTAAAGGGAAAGTTCAGTTTAAGGTTTAAAACCCTAATGCTGACTAAAGGAAAGAGTTCAGTTTAGGGTTTAAAACCCTAATGCTGACTAAAGGGAAAGTTCAGTTTAGGGTTTAAAACCCTAATACTGACTAGCTGGAAAGAGTTCAGTTTAGGGTTTAAAACCCTAACGCTAACTGAATGGAAAAAGTTCAGTTTAGGGTTTAAAACCCTAATGCTGACTACAAGAAAAGTTCAGTTTAGGGTTTAAAACCCTAATGCTGACTGAATGAAAAAGTTCAGTTTAGGGTTTAAAACCCTAATGCTGACTGAAGGGAAAGTTCAGTTTAGGGTTTAAAACCCTAATGCTGACTAAAGGAAAGAGTTCAGTTTAGGGTTTAAAACCCTAATGCTGACTGGATGGAAAAGAGTTCAGTTTAGGGTTTAAAACCCTAATGCTGACTGGATGGAAAAGAGTTTAGTTTAGGGTTTAAAACCCTAACCCTAATGCTGACTGAATAGAAAAAGTTCAGTTTAGGGTTTAAAACCCTAATGCTGACTGAATGGAAAAAGTTCAGTTTAGGGTTTAAAACCCTAATGCTGACTAAAGGAAAGAGTTTAGTTTAGGGTTTAAAACCCTAATGCTGACTGAATGGAAAAAGTTCAGTTTAGGGTTTAAAACATTAATGCTGACTAAAGGAAAGAGTTCAGTTTATGGTTTAAAACCCTAATGCTGACTAAAGGGAAAGTTCAGTTTAAGGTTTAAAACCCTAATGCTGACTAAAGGAAAGAGTTCAGTTTAGGGTTTAAAACCCTAATGCTGACTAGCTGGAACGAGTTCAGATTTGGGTTTAAAACCCTAACGCTAACTGAATGAAAAAAGTTCAGTTTAGGGTTTAAAACCCTAACGCTAACTGAATGGAAAAAGTTCAGTTTAGGGTTTAAAACCCTAATGCTGACTACAAGAAAAGTTCAGTATATGGTTTAAAACCCTAATACTGACTGAATGAAAAAGTTCAGTTTAGTGTTTAAAACCCTAATGCTGACTGAATGGAAAAAGTTCAGTTTAGGGTTTAAAACCCTAATGCTGACCGAATGGAAAAGAGTTGAGTTTAGGGTTTAAAACCCTAATGCTGACTGAATGGAAAAAGTTTAGTTTAGGGTTTAAAACCTTAATGCTGACTAAAGGAAAGAGTTCAGCTTAGGGTTTAAAACCCTAATGCTGACTAAAGGAAAAAGTTCAGTTTAGGGTTTAAAACCCTAATGCTGACTGAATGGAAAAAGTTCAGTTTAGGGTTTAAAACCCTAATGCTGACTAAAGGAAAGAGTTCAGTTTAGGGTATAAAACCCTAATGCTGACTGAATGGAAAAAGTTCAGTTTAGGGTTTAAAACCTTAATGCTGACTAAAGGAAAGAGTTCAGTTTAGGGTTTAAAACCCTAATGCTGACTAAAGGGAAAGTTCAGTTTAAGGGTATAAAACCCTAATGCTGACTAAAGGAAAAGTTCAGTTTAGGGTTTAAAACCCTAATGCTGACTAAAGGAAAAGTTCAGTTTAGGGTTTAAAACCTTAATGCTGACTGAATGGAAAAAGTTCAGTTTAGGGTTTAAAACCCTAATGCTGACTGAATGGAAAAGAGTTCAGTTTAGGGTTTAAAACCCTAATGCTGACTGGATGGAAAAGAGTTCAGTTTAGGGTTTAAAACCCTAATGCTGACTCTGACTACAGGAAAAAGTTCAGTTTAGGGTTTAAAACCCTAATGCTGACTAATGGAAAAAGTTCAGTTTAGGGTTTAAAAACCCTAATGCTGACTGAAGGGAAAAAGTTCAGTTTAGGGTTTAAAACCCTAATGCTGACTAAAGGAAAAGAGTTCTGTTTAGGGTTTAAAACCCTAATGCTGACTGAATGGAAAAGAGTTTAGTTTAGGGTTTAAAACCCTAATGCTAACTAAAGGAAAAGTTCAGTTTAGGGTTTACAAACCCTAATGCTGACTAAAGGAAGAGTTCAGTTTAGGGTTTAAAACCCTAATGCTGACTGAATGGAAAAAGTTTAGTTTAGGGTTTAAAACCCTAATGCTGACCGAATGGAAAAGAGTTCAGTTTAGGGTTTAAAACCCTAATGTTGACCGAATGGAAAAGAGTTCAGTTTAGGGTTTAAAACCCTAATGCTGACCGAATGGAAAAGAGTTCAGTTTAGGGTTTAAAACCCTAATGCTGACTGGATGGAAAAGAGTTCAGTTTAGGGTTTAAAACCCTAATGCTGACTCTGACTACAGGAAAAAGTTCAGTTTAGTGTTTAAAACCCTAATGCTGACTGAATGGAAAAGAGTTCAGTTTAGGGTATAAAACCCTAATGCTGACTAAAGGAAAAGTTCAGTTTAGGGTTTAAAACCTTAATGCTGACTGAATGGAAAAAGTTCAGTTTAGGGTTTAAAACCCTAATGCTGACTGAATGGAAAAGAGTTCAGTTTAGGGTTTAAAACCCTAATGCTGACTGGATGGAAAAGAGTTCAGTTTAGGGTTTAAAACCCTAATGCTGACTCTGACTACAGGAAAAAGTTCAGTTTAGGGTTTAAAACCCTAATGCTGACTGAATGGAAAAGAGTCCAGTTTAGGGTTTAAAACCCTAATGCTGACTAAAGGAAAAAGTTCAGTTTAGGGTTTAAAACCCTAATGCTGACTAAAGGGAAAGTTCAGTTTAGGGTTTAAAACCCTAATGCTGACTAAAGGAAAGAGTTCAGTTTAGGGTTTAAAACCCTAATGCTGACTGAATGGAAAAAGTTCAGTTTAGGGTTTAAAACCCTAATGCTGACCGAATGGAAAAGAGTTCAGTTTAGGGTTTAAAACCCTAATGCTGACTGAATGGAAAAAGTTTAGTTTAGGGTTTAAAACCTTAATGCTGACTAAAGGAAAGAGTTCAGTTTAGGGTTTAAAACCCTAATGCTGACTAAAGGAAAAAGTTCAGTTTAGGGTTTAAAACCCTAATGCTGACTGAATGGAAAAAGTTCAGTTTAGGGTTTAAAACCCTAATGCTGACTAATGGAAAGAGTTCAGTTTAGGGTTTAAAACCCTAATGCTGACAGAATGGAAAAAGTTCAGTTTAGGGTTTAAAACCTTAATGCTGACTAAAGGAAAGAGTTTAGTTTAGGGTTTAAAACCCTAATGCTGACTAAAGGGAAAGTTAAGTTTAAGGTTTAAAACCCTAATGTTGACTAAAGGAAAGAGTTCAATTTAGGATTTAAAACCCTAATGCTGACTAAAGGGAAAGTTCAGTTTAGGGTTTAAAACCCTAATGCTGACTAAAGGAAAGAGTTCAGTTTAGGGTATAAAACCCTAATGCTGACTGAATGGAAAAAGTTCAGTTTAGGGTTTAAAACCTTAATGCTGACTAAAGGAAAGAGTTCAGTTTAGGGTTTAAAACACTAATGCTGACTAAAGGGAAAGTTCAGTTTAAGGTTTAAAACCCTAATGCTGACTAAAGGAAAGAGTTCAGTTTAGGGTTTAAAACCCTAATGCTGACTAAAGGGAAAGTTCAGTTTAGGGTTTAAAACCCTAATGCTGACTAAAGGAAAGAGTTCAGTTTAGGGTTTAAAATCCTAATGCTGACTAGATGGAAATGAGTTTAGTTTAGGGTTTAAAACGCTAATGCTGACTGGATGGAAAAGAGTTCAGTTTAGGGTTTAAAACCCTAATGCTGACTCTGACTACAGGAAAAAGTTCAGTTTAGGGTTTAAAACCCTAATGCTGACTGAATGGAAAAGAGTCCAGTTTAGGGTTTAAAACCCTAATGCTGACTAAAGGAAAAAGTTCAGTTTAGGGTTTAAAACCCTAATGCTGACTAAAGGGAAAGTTCAGTTTAGGGTTTAAAACCCTAATGCTGACTAAAGGAAAGAGTTCAGTTTAGGGTTTAAAACCCTAATGCTGACTGAATGGAAAAAGTTCAGTTTAGGGTTTAAAACCCTAATGCTGACCGAATGGAAAAGAGTTCAGTTTAGGGTTTAAAACCCTAATGCTGACTGAATGGAAAAAGTTCAGTTTAGGGTTTAAAACCTTAATGCTGACTAAAGGAAAGAGTTCAGTTTAGGGTTTAAAACCCTAATGCTGACTAAAGGAAAAAGTTCAGTTTAGGGTTTAAAACCCTAATGCTGACTGAATGGAAAAAGTTCAGTTTAGGGTTTAAAACCCTAATGCTGACTAATGGAAAGAGTTCAGTTTAGGGTTTAAAACCCTAATGCTGACAGAATGGAAAAAGTTCAGTTTAGGGTTTAAAACCTTAATGCTGACTAAAGGAAAGAGTTCAGTTTAGGGTTTAAAACCCTAATGCTGACTAAAGGGAAAGTTCAGTTTAAGGTTTAAAACCCTAATGCTGACTAAAGGAAAGAGTTCAGTTTAGGGTTTAAAACCCTAATGCTGACTGGATGGAAAAGAGTTCAGTTTAGGGTTTAAAACCCTAATGCTGACTCTGACTACAGGAAAAAGTTCAGTTTAGGGTTTAAAACCCTAATGCTGACTGAATGGAAAAGAGTCCAGTTTAGGGTTTAAAACCCTAATGCTGACTAAAGGAAAAAGTTCAGTTTAGGGTTTAAAACCCTAATGCTGACTAAAGGGAAAGTTCAGTTTAGGGTTTAAAACCCTAATGCTGAGTAAAGGAAAGAGTTCAGTTTAGGGTTTAAAACCCTAATGCTGACTGAATGGAAAAAGTTCAGTTTAGGGTTTAAAACCCTAATGTTGACCGAATGGAAAAGAGTTCAGTTTAGGATTTAAAACCCTAATGCTGACTGAATGGAAAAAGTTCGGTTTAGGGTTTAAAACCTTAATGCTGACTAAAGGAAAGAGTTCAGTTTAGGGTTTAAAACCCTAATGCTGACTAAAGGAAATAGTTCAGTTTAGGGTTTAAAACCCTAATGCTGACTGAATAGAAATAGTTCAGTTTAGGGTTTAAAACCCTAATACTGACTAAAGGAAAGAGTTTAGTTTAGGGTTTAAAACCCTAATGCTGACAGAATGGAAAAAGTTCAGTTTAGGGTTTAAAACCTTAATGCTGACTAAAGGAAAGAGTTCAGTTTAGGGTTTAAAACCCTAATGCTGACTAAAAGGAAAGTTCAGTTTAAAGTTTAAAACCCTAATGCTGACTAAAGGAAAGAGTTCAGTTTAGGGTTTAAAACCCTAATGCTGACTAAAGGGAAAGTTCAGTTTAGGGTTTAAAACCCTAATGCTGACTGAATGGAAAAAGTTCAGTTTAGGGTTTAAAACCCTAATGCTGACTAAAGGAAAGAGTTCAGTTTAGGGTATAAAACCCTAATGCTGACTGAATGGAAAAAGTTCAGTTTAGGGTTTAAAACCTTAATGCTGACTAAAGGAAAGAGTTCAGTTTAGGGTTTAAAACCCTAATGCTGACTAAAGGGAAAGTTCAGTTTAAGGTTTAAAACCCTAATGCTGACTAAAGGAAAGAGTTCAGTTTAGGGTTTAAAACCCTAATGCTGACTAAAGGGAAAGTTCAGTTTAGAGTTTAAAACCCTAATGCTGACTGAATGGAAAAGAGTTCTGTTTAGGGTTTAAAACCCTAATGCTGACTGAATGGAAAAGAGTTTAGTTTAGGGTTTAAAACCCTAATGCTGACTAAAGGAAAAGTTCAGTTTAGGGTTTAAAAACCCTAATGCTGACTAAAGGAAAAGTTCAGTTTAGGGTTTAAAACCCTAATGCTGACTACAAGAAAAGTTCAGTTTAGGGTTTAAAACCCTAATGCTGACTGAATGAAAAAGTTCAGTTTAGGGTTTAAAACCCTAATGCTGACTGAAGGGAAAGTTCAGTTTAGGGTTTAAAACCCTAATGCTGACTAAAGGAAAGAGTTCAGTTTAGGGTTTAAAACCCTAATGCTGACTGAATGGAAAAGAGTTCAGTTTAGGGTTTAAAACCCTAATGCTGACTGGATGGAAAAGAGTTCAGTTTAGGGTTTAAAACCCTAATGCTGACTAAAGGAAAAGTTTAGTTTAGGGTTTAAAAACCCTAATGCTGACTAATGGAAAAGTTCAGTTTAGGGTTTAAAAACCCTAATGCTGACTGAAGGGAAAAAGTTCAGTTTAGGGTTTAAAACCCTAATGCTGACTAAAGGAAAAGAGTTCTGTTTAGGGTTTAAAACCCTAATGCTGACTGAATGGAAAAAGTTTAGTTTAGGGTTTAAAACCCTAATGCTGACTAAAGGAAAAGTTCAGTTTAGGGTTTACAAACCCTAATGCTGACTAAAGGAAGAGTTCAGTTTAGGGTTTAAAACCCTAATGCTGACTGAATGGAAAAAGTTTAGTTTAGGGTTTAAAACCCTAATGCTGACCGAATGGAAAAGAGTTCAGTTTAGGGTTTAAAACCCTAATGTTGACCGAATGGAAAAGAGTTCAGTTTAGGGTTTAAAACCCTAATGCTGACTGGATGGAAAAGAGTTTAGTTTAGGGTTTAAAACCCTAATGCTGACTGGATGGAAAAGAGTTCAGTTTAGGGTTTAAAACCCTAATGCTGACTCTGACTATAGGAAAAGTTCAGTTTAGGGTTTAAAACCCTAATGCTGACTGAATGGAAAAGAGTTCAGTTTAGGGTATAAAACCCTAATGCTGACTAAAGGAAAAGTTCAGTTTAGGGTTTAAAACCCTAATGCTGACTAAAGGAAAAGTTCAGTTTAGGGTTTAAAACCTTAATGCTGACTGAATGGAAAAAGTTCAGTTTAGGGTTTAAAACCCTAATGCTGACTGAATGGAAAAGAGTTCAGTTTAGGGTTTAAAACCCTAATGCTGACTGAATGGAAAAGAGTTCAGTTTAGGGTTTAAAACCTTAATGTTGACTGGATGGAAAAGAGTTCAGTTTAGGGTTTAAAACCCTAATGCTGACTGAATGGAAAAGAGTTCAGTTTAGGGTTTAAAACCCTAATGCTGACTGGATGGAAAAGAGTTCAGTTTAGGGTTTAAAACCCTAATGCTGACTAAAGGAAAAGAGTTCTGTTTAGGGTTTAAAACCCTAATGCTGACTGAATGGAAAAGAGTTTAGTTTAGGGTTTAAAACCCTAATGCTGACTAAAGGAAAAGTTCAGTTTAGGGTTTAAAAACCCTAATGCTGACTAAAGGAAAAGTTCAGTTTAGGGTTTAAAATCCTAATGCTGACTGAATGGAAAAAGTTTAGTTTAGGGTTTAAAACCCTAATGCTGACCGAATGGAAAAGAGTTCAGTTTAGGGTTTAAAACCCTAATGCTGACCGAATGGAAAAGAGTTCAGTTTAGGGTTTAAAACCCTAATGCTGACTGGATGGAAAAGAGTTTAGTTTAGGGTTTAAAACCCTAATGCTGACTGGATGGAAAAGAGTTCAGTTTAGGGTTTAAAACCCTAATGCTGACTCTGACTATAGGAAAAGTTTCAGTTTAGGGTTTAAAACCCTAATGCTGACTGAATGGAAAAGAGTTCAGTTTAGGGTATAAAACCCTAATGCTGACTAAAGGAAAAGTTCAGTTTAGGGTTTAAAACCCTAATGCTGACTAAAGGAAAAGTTCAGTTTAGGGTTTAAAACCTTAATGCTGACTGAATGGAAAAAGTTCAGTTTAGGGTTTAAAACCCTAATGCTGACTGAATGGAAAAAGTTCAGTTTAGGGTTTAAAACCCTAATGCTGACTGAATGGAAAAGAGTTCAGTTTAGGGTTTAAAACCCTAATGTTGACTGGATGGAAAAGAGTTCAGTTTAGGGTTTAAAACCCTAATGCTGACTCTGACTACAGGAAAAAGTTCAGTTTAGGGTTTAAAACATTAATGCTGACTGAATGGAAAAGAGTCCAGTTTAGGGTTTAAAACCCTAATGCTGACTAAAGGAAAAAGTTCAGTTTAGGGTTTAAAACCCTAATGCTGACTAAAGGAAAGAGTTCAGTTTAGGGTTTAAAACCCTAATGCTGACTGAATGGAAAAAGTTCAGTTTAGGGTTTAAAACCCTAATGCTGACCGAATGGAAAAGAGTTCAGTTTAGGGTTTAAAACCCTAATGCTGACTGAATGGAAAAAGTTCAGTTTAGGGTTTAAAACCTTAATGCTGACTAAAGGAAAGAGTTCAGTTTAGGGTTTAAAACCCTAATGCTGACTGAATGGAAGAGTTCAGTTTAGGGTTTAAAACCCTAATGCTGACTGAATGGAAAAAGTTCAGTTTAGGGTTTAAAACCCTAATGCTGACTAAAGGAAAGAGTTCAGTTTAGGGTTTAAAACCCTAATGCTGACAGAATGGAAAAAGTTCAGTTTAGGGTTTAAAACCTTAATACTGACTAAAGGAAAGAGTTCAGTTTAGGGTTTAAAACCCTAATGCTGACTAAAGGGAAAGTTCAGTTTAAAGTTTAAAACCCTAATGCTGACTAAAGGAAAGAGTTCAGTTTAGGGTTTAAAACCCTAATGCTGACTAAAGGGAAAGTTCAGTTTAGGGTTTAAAACCCTAATGCTGACTGAATGGAAAAAGTTCAGTTTAGGGTTTAAAACCCTAATGCTGACTAAAGGAAAGAGTTCAGTTTAGGGTATAAAACCCTAATGCTGACTGAATGGAAAAAGTTCAGTTTAGGGTTTAAAACCTTAATGCTGACTAAAGGAAAGAGTTCAGTTTAGGGTTTAAAACACTAATGCTGACTAAAGGGAAAGTTCAGTTTAAGGTTTAAAACCCTAATGCTGACTAAAGGAAAGAGTTCAGTTTAGGGTTTAAAACCCTAATGCTGACTAAAGGGAAAGTTCAGTTTAGGGTTTAAAACCCTAATACTGACTAGCTGGAAAGAGTTCAGTTTAGGGTTTAAAACCCTAACGCTAACTGAATGGAAAAAGTTCAGTTTAGGGTTTAAAACCCTAATGCTGACTACAACAAAAGTTCAGTTTAGGGTTTAAAACCCTAATGCTGACTGAAGGGAAAGTTCAGTTTAGGGTTTAAAACCCTAATGCTGACTAAAGGAAAGAGTTCAGTTTAGGGTTTAAAACCCTAATGCTGGCTGAATGGAAAAGAGTTCAGTTTAGGGTTTAAAACCCTAACGCTGACTGGATGGAAAAGAGTTCAGTTTAGGGTTTAAAACCCTAATGCTGACTCTGACTACAGGAAAAAGTTCAGTTTAAGGTTCAAAACCCTAATGCTGACTAATGGAAAAAGTTCAGTTTAGGGTTTAAAAACCCTAATGCTGATTGAAGGGAAAAAGTTTAGTTTAGGGTTTAAAACTCTAATGCTGACTGAAGGAAAGAGTTCATTTTAGAGTTTAAAACCCTAATGATGACATAATGGAAAAAGTTCAGTTTAGGGTTTAAAACCTTAATGCTGACTATAGGAAAGAGTTCAGTTTAGGGTTTAAAACCCTAATGCTGACTAAAGGGAAAGTTCAGTTTAAAGTTTAAAACCCTAATGCTGACTAAAGGAAAGAGTTCAGTTTAGGGTTTAAAACCTTAATGCTGACTAAAGGGAAAGTTCAGTTTAGGGTTTAAAACCCTAATGCTGACAGAATGGAAAAAGTTCAGTTTAGGGTTTAAAACCTTAATGCAGACTAAAGGAAAGAGTTCAGTTTAGGGTTTAAAACCCTAATGCTGACTAAACGGAAAGTTCAGTTTAAAGTTTAAAACCCTAATGCTGACTAAAGGAAAGAGTTCAGTTTAGGGTTTAAAACCTTAATGCTGACTAAAGGAAAGAGTTCAGTTTAGGGTTTAAAACACTAATGCTGACTAAAGGGAAAGTTCAGTTTAAGGTTTAAAACCCTAATGCTGACTAAATGAAAGAGTTCAGTTTAGGGTTTAAAACCCTAAAGCTGACTAAAGGGAAAGTTCAGTTTAGGGTTTAAAACCCTAATACTGACTAGCTAGAAAGAGTTCAGTTTAGGGTTTAAAACCCTAACGCTAACTGAATGGAAAAAGTTCATTTTAGGATTTAAAACCCTAATGCTGACTACAACAAAAGTTCAGTTTAGGGTTTAAAACCCTAATGCTGACTGAAGGGAAAGTTCAGTTTAGGGTTTAAAACCCTAATGCTGACTAAAGGAAAGAGTTCAGTTTAGGGTTTAAAACCCTAATGCTGGCTGAATGGAAAAGAGTTCAGTTTAGGGTTTAAAACCCTAACGCTGACTGGATGGAAAAGAGTTCAGTTTAGGGTTTAAAACCCTAATGCTGACTCTGACTACAGGAAAAAGTTCAGTTTAAGGTTCAAAACCCTAATGCTGACTAATGGAAAAAGTTCAGTTTAGGGTTTAAAAACCCTAATGCTGATTGAAGGGAAAAAGTTTAGTTTAGGGTTTAAAACCCTAATACTGACTGAAGGAAAGAGTTCATTTTAGAGTTTAAAACCCTAATGCTGACAGAATGGAAAAAGTTCAGTTTAGGGTTTAAAACCTTAATGTTGACTAAAGGAAAGAGTTCAGTTTAGGGTTTAAAACCCTAATGCTGACTAAAGGGAAAGTTCAGTTTAAAGTTTAAAACCCTAATGCTGACTAAAGGAAAGAGTTCAGTTTAGGGTTTAAAACCTTAATGCTGACTAAAGGGAAAGTTCAGTTTAGGGTTTAAAACCCTAATGCTGACTGAATGGAAAAAGTTCAGTTTAGGGTTTAAAACCCTAATGCTGACTAAAGGAAAGAGTTCAGTTTAGGGTATAAAACCCTAATGCTGACTGAATGGAAAAAGTTCAGTTTAGGGTTTAAAACCTTAATGCTGACTAAAGGAAAGAGTTCAGTTTAGGGTTTAAAACACTAATGCTGACTAAAGGGAAAGTTCAGTTTAAGGTTTAAAACCCTAATGCTGACTAAAGGAAAGAGTTCAGTTTAGGGTTTAAAACCCTAATGCTGACTAAAGGGAAAGTTCAGTTTAGGGTTTAAAACCCTAATACTGACTAGCTGGAAAGAGTTCAGTTTAGGGTTTAAAACCCTAACGCTAACTGAATGGAAAAAGTTCAGTTTAGGGTTTAAAACCCTAATGCTGACTACAACAAAAGTTCAGTTTAGGGTTTAAAACCCTAATGCTGACTGAAGGGAAAGTTCAGTTTAGGGTTTAAAACCCTAATGCTGACTAAAGGAAAGAGTTCAGTTTAGGGTTTAAAACCCTAATGCTGGCTGAATGGAAAAGAGTTCAGTTTAGGGTTTAAAACCCTAACGCTGACTGGATGGAAAAGAGTTCAGTTTAGGGTTTAAAACCCTAATGCTGACTCTGACTACAGGAAAAAGTTCAGTTTAAGGTTCAAAACCCTAATGCTGACTAATGGAAAAAGTTCAGTTTAGGGTTTAAAACCCTAACGCTGATTGAAGGGAAAAAGTTTAGTTTAGGGTTTAAAACCCTAATGCTGACTAAAGGAAAAGAGTTCTGTTTAGGGTATAAAACCCTAATGCTGACTGAATGGAAAAGAGTTTAGTTTAGGGTTTAAAACCCTAATGCTGACTAAAGGAAAAGTTCAGTTTAGGGTTTAAAACCCTAATGCTGACTAAAGGAAAGAGTTCAGTTTAGGGTTTAAAACCCTAATGCTGACTGAATGGAAAAAGTTCAGTTTAGGGTTTAAAACCCTAATGCTGACCGAATGGAAAAGAGTTCAGTTTAGGGTTTAAAACCCTAATGCTGACCGAATGGAAAAGAGTTCAGTTTAGGGTTTAAAACCCTAATGCTGACTGGATGGAAAAGAGTTCAGTTTAGGGTTTAAAACCTTAATGCTGACTAAAGGAAAGAGTTCAGTTTAGGGTTTAAAACTCTAATGCTGACTAAAAGGAAAGTTCAGTTTAAAGTTTAAAACCCTAATGCTGACTAAAGGAAAGAGTTCAGTTTAGGGTTTAAAACCCTAATACTGACTAAAGGGAAAGTTCAGTTTAGGGTTTAAAACCCTAATGCTGACTGAATGGAAAAAGTTCAGTTTAGGGTTTAAAACCCTAATGCTGACCGAATGGAAAAGAGTTCAGTTTAGGGTTTAAAACCCTAATGCTGACTGGATGGAAAAGAGTTCAGTTTAGGGTTTAAAACCCTAATGCTGACTCTGACTATAGGAAAAAGTTCAGTTTAAGGTTCAAAACCCTAATGCTGACTAATGGAAAAAGTTCAGTTTAGGGTTTAAAAACCCTAATGCTGATTGAAGGGAAAAAGTTTAGTTTAGGGTTTAAAACTCTAATGCTGACTGAAGGAAAGAGTTCATTTTAGAGTTTAAAACCCTAATGATGACATAATGGAAAAAGTTCAGTTTAGGGTTTAAAACCTTAATGCTGACTATAGGAAAGAGTTCAGTTTAGGGTTTAAAACCCTAATGCTGACTAAAGGGAAAAGTTCAGTTTAGGGTTTAAAACCCTAATGCTGACTGAATGGAAAAAGTTCAGTTTAGGGTTTAAAACCCTAATGCTGACTAAAGGAAAGAGTTCAGTTTAGGGTTTAAAACCCTAATGCTGACAGAATGGAAAAAGTTCAGTTTAAGGTTTAAAACCTTAATGCTGACTAAAGGAAAGAGTTCAGTTTAGGGTTTAAAACCCTAATGCTGACTAAAAGGAAAGTTCAGTTTAAAGTTTAAAACCCTAATGCTGACTAAAGGAAAGAGTTCAGTTTAGGGTTTAAAACCCTAATGCTGACTAAAGGGAAAGTTCAGTTTAGGGTTTAAAACCCTAATGCTGACTGAATGGAAAAAGTTCAGTTTAGGGTTTAAAACCCTAATGCTGACTAAAGGAAAGAGTTCAGTTTAGGGTATAAAACCCTAATGCTGACTGAATGGAAAAAGTTCAGTTTAGGGTTTAAAACCTTAATGCTGACTAAAGGAAAGAGTTCAGTTTAGGGTTTAAAACACTAATGCTGACTAAAGGGAAAGTTCAGTTTAAGGTTTAAAACCCTAATGCTGACTAAAGGAAAGAGTTCAGTTTAGGGTTTAAAACCCTAATGCTGACTAAAGGGAAAGTTCAGTTTAGGGTTTAAAACCCTAATACTGACTAGCTGGAAAGAGTTCAGTTTAGGGTTTAAAACCCTAACGCTAACTGAATGGAAAAAGTTCAGTTTAGGGTTTAAAACCCTAATGCTGACTACAACAAAAGTTCAGTTTAGGGTTTAAAACCCTAATGCTGGACTGAAGGGAAAGTTCAGTTTAGGGTTTAAAACCCTAATGCTGACTAAAGGAAAGAGTTCAGTTTAGGGTTTAAAACCCTAATGCTGGCTGAATGGAAAAGAGTTCAGTTTAGGGTTTAAAACCCTAACGCTGACTGGATGGAAAAGAGTTCAGTTTAGGGTTTAAAACCCTAATGCTGACTCTGACTACAGGAAAAAGTTCAGTTTAAGGTTCAAAACCCTAATGCTGACTAATGGAAAAAGTTCAGTTTAGGGTTTAAAAACCCTAATGCTGATTGAAGGGAAAAAGTTTAGTTTAGGGTTTAAAACCCTAATACTGACTGAAGGAAAGAGTTCATTTTAGAGTTTAAAACCCTAATGCTGACAGAATGGAAAAAGTTCAGTTTAGGGTTTAAAACCTTAATGTTGACTAAAGGAAAGAGTTCAGTTTAGGGTTTAAAACCCTAATGCTGACTAAAGGGAAAGTTCAGTTTAAAGTTTAAAACCTTAATGCTGACTAAAGGAAAGAGTTCAGTTTAGGGTTTAAAACCTTAATGCTGACTAAAGGGAAAGTTCAGTTTAGGGTTTAAAACCCTAATGCTGACTGAATGGAAAAAGTTCAGTTTAGGGTTTAAAACCCTAATGCTGACTAAAGGAAAGAGTTCAGTTTAGGGTATAAAACCCTAATGCTGACTGAATGGAAAAAGTTCAGTTTAGGGTTTAAAACCTTAATGCTGACTAAAGGAAAGAGTTCAGTTTAGGGTTTAAAACACTAATGCTGACTAAAGGGAAAGTTCAGTTTAAGGTTTAAAACCCTAATGCTGACTAAAGGAAAGAGTTCAGTTTAGGGTTTAAAACCCTAATGCTGACTAAAGGGAAAGTTCAGTTTAGGGTTTAAAACCCTAATACTGACTAGCTGGAAAGAGTTCAGTTTAGGGTTTAAAACCCTAACGCTAACTGAATGGAAAAAGTTCAGTTTAGGGTTTAAAACCCTAATGCTGACTACAACAAAAGTTCAGTTTAGGGTTTAAAACCCTAATGCTGACTGAAGGGAAAGTTCAGTTTAGGGTTTAAAACCCTAATGCTGACTAAAGGAAAGAGTTCAGTTTAGGGTTTAAAACCCTAATGCTGGCTGAATGGAAAAGAGTTCAGTTTAGGGTTTAAAACCCTAACGCTGACTGGATGGAAAAGAGTTCAGTTTAGGGTTTAAAACCCTAATGCTGACTCTGACTACAGGAAAAAGTTCAGTTTAAGGTTCAAAACCCTAATGCTGACTAATGGAAAAAGTTCAGTTTAGGGTTTAAAAACCCTAATGCTGACTGAATGGAAAAGAGTTTAGTTTAGGGTTTAAAACCCTAATGCTGACTAAAGGAAAAGAGTTCTGTTTAGGGTTTAAAACCCTAATGCTGACTGAATGGAAAAGAGTTTAGTTTAGGGTTTAAAACCCTAATGCTGACTAAAGGAAAAGTTCAGTTTAGGGTTTAAAAACCCTAATGCTGACTAAAGGAAAAGTTCAGTTTAGGGTTTAAAACCCTAATGCTGACTGAATGGAAAAAGTTCAGTTTAGGGTTTAAAACCCTAATGCTGACCGAATGGAAAAGAGTTCAGTTTAGGGTTTAAAACCCTAATGCTGACCGAATGGAAAAGAGTTCAGTTTAGGGTTTAAAACCCTAATGCTGACTGGATGGAAAAGAGTTCAGTTTAGGGTTTAAAACCTTAATGCTGACTAAAGGAAAGAGTTCAGTTTAGGGTTTAAAACCCTAATGCTGACTAAAAGGAAAGTTCAGTTTAAAGTTTAAAACCCTAATGCTGACTAAAGGAAAGAGTTCAGTTTAGGGTTTAAAACCCTAATGCTGACTAAAGGGAAAGTTCAGTTTAGGGTTTAAAACCCTAATGCTGACTGAATGGAAAAAGTTCAGTTTAGGGTTTAAAACCCTAATGCTGACCGAATGGAAAAGAGTTCAGTTTAGGGTTTAAAACCCTAATGCTGACTGGATGGAAAAGAGTTCAGTTTAGGGTTTAAAACCCTAATGCTGACTCTGACTACAGGAAAAAGTTCAGTTTAGTGTTTAAAACCTTAATGCTGACTGAATGGAAAAGAGTTTAGTTTAGGGTATAAAACCCTAATGCTGACTAAAGGAAAAGTTCAGTTTAGAGTTTAAAACCCTAATGCTGACTAAAGGAAAAGTTCAGTTTAGGGTTTAAAACCCTAATGCTGACTGAATGGAAAAAGTTCAGTTTAGGGTTTAAAACCCTAATGCTGACTAAAGGAAAGAGTTCAGTTTAGGGTTTAAAACCCTAATGCTGACTGAATGGAAAAAGTTCAGTTTAGGGTTTAAAACCCTAATGCTGACTAAAGGAAAGAGTTCAGTTTAGGGTTTAAAACCCTAATGCTGACTGAATGGAAAAAGTTCAGTTTAGGGTTTAAAACCCTAATGCTGACTAAAGGAAAGAGTTCAGTTTAGGGTTTAAAACCCTAATGCTGACAGAATGGAAAAAGTTCAGTTTAGGGTTTAAAACCTTAATGCTGACTAAAGGAAAGAGTTCAGTTTAGGGTTTAAAACCCTAATGCTGACTAAAGGGAAAGTTC